>NC_048899.1:1458886-1614638 GCF_011077185.1 Oxyura jamaicensis | reverse complement strand
AAATAAATAAATAAATAAATAAATAAATAAATAAATAAATAAATAAATAAATAAATAAATAAGACTGATTGGCCATATCCAGTCCTTTAAAAACACTTGACAAAGTTAAAGCCTAGATATGAACGGGAACATCCTACACAGACATACACTGTAACAATGTGCTTCAGTACCCATAGGTTTGAAAGAAACTGCCAGGTATTTATAATAAGCCAGCTATCAAAGAGCAAATGCTTTCAATCACCTTTAAAAAGTATTTTTCACAGAAATGATCGCGTTAACATTTACCCTCTGTTTCATCCTGACTGTGGGATTTCCCAGATGCTTTTCTGGATGAAGATGGAGCATCAACATCTTCACTGTTTTCCTCAGCAGACGCATTTTCGCCCTCCTATGCACACCAACAATATTATTTATAAGCTCCGCAATGCAACTCATTCCTGTTCCCCCCAGTCTTTACAATTAGTATTTAGACTACGGGATTCCAGCTTTTGCACTGCAAGGGGACACAGGTGTGGTGCATGCTGTATTTTTAAACGAATAAACCCAGCATCGTTTGCTTTAGGATATATACATCCTTATCAATGCGAGGTGACACAGGCGGCAACCATTCACGTTACTACTGACTGAAGAGACTCCGCTACTTGTTTAGCGTTACAGCGAGGTAACGTGACATAGTTAACTGTGTAAAAAGGTTATAAACGCGTGGCACCTCCTTTCAGGAGCCAGCGTTTGTTGGCACAGAAGGAAAGCTCCAAGCAGCCCATCTTAACGCGGCAGGAGGGATGCCTCCCCGATAGCCCGGCTCCAGCGGACCCGCCGCCGGCAGGCTGCTGTCAGCGCTGCTCAGGCCTCGCCACCTGCCCGCTCCTGCACAAATCGGGCCGTGTGGTCGCTTTCAGATGCCGTCCCTCCCCGCATTTATAGCTGCCGGACAGCCGCAGGTGCCCCTTCAAGCCCGGCCGGCAGCGGGGGGACAGCAGCGGGGCGCTTGGACGCCCCCTGCCCGCCTGGGCCGCGCCCCCGGCGGGTGTAGCGCAGCGGAGGGGCCAGGCCGACCTTCTCTCGGCTCTTGCGCTCCTCCCGCCGCCGCTCGAACTCCTCGAAGGAGATCTTCCCCTCCAGATAATCGATCAGCTCCGGGCTGAAGCCCGACATGGTGCCAGAGACGGCCGGGGGAGCGAGTTGAGGGCGGGACGCGGGTGCCTCCGCTATGGCGCCCGGCCCGTCCCGCTCCCTCGCACACGGGTTCCGCGCCGCTGAACCCCCGGCAGGTCCCAAACGCCGGCTTCTGCACCCCAAAACACGGACAGAGTGCACCCTGCACCCTTCTCACTCCAGGAGGGGCGCTCGGCCATGGCTACGGGGGGGCTGCGGGACGGCGCGAAGGGAGAGCGAGAGCCCGGCCCCCTCCCAGCACCGCGGCGGGTTAGCAGGACAAGGGGTGCCTCAGCCAGCTGCTTCACAACGCCTCCTTCAAACGACCCGAGAAGCCGCATTTGTTTGCCTACAGCGAACAAAGACACGTGGCAGAAGGGAGAAGCCCCCCGTCGCACTCCCCCTTTATTCACGTTTTAACAGAAGGCTGCGAGCAGCCCAGCAGCACGCGTTTGTCAACGGAGAGCAAAGGGCCAGCTACAGGGAGAAGGCAGCTTGCACGGGCAGATCTGTGACACAGAGGGGTTTATAAAGTGTCGTGTAACAGGTAAAAAGGCAAAGCAGTAGGGGGTTGCTGTGAGGTTACCACTTGGCGTGAAGTTCAGAAGTTAACACCTGAAAGAGAGGGGAAAAAAGGGCATTAGACAAAGCCCTTCTGATCCATTTCCAAATTGACGTGCCCAGAACCCCTCGTGTGGAGCCTTTTTGCTTGTTTCTTTACTGACAAACACTTGGGAAAAAAATAATTTGGTATTAAAATTTAAGTGCAGCCTTTACTGTTATACATGCTAAGGATAGTGGAGCTGTGCTTATGATTAAAAAAAAAAAAAACATATTATGCAAACCTAAAAAGCCTTAGCTGAACACTGATCACAAGTGAATCTCTTTAAAATAATGGGCAAATCACCAAAATGCTTAGATTCAAATCTTACTGAAATTGTCACCTATTTCTAAAATGGGAGAAAAGAGTTGTTCACCTTTCCTCAGAATTGGCACTATTCAATGACTTTTAAAATGAGCTATAAAATGATTTATGTGTTACAGGGTGTGCTAATACATAGATAAGATAGATGAGAAATACCTGCTATAATATGAGGCTGCATTTATTCATAATGCAACCTTGGCCCAGTCAATTTTATTTCATATTTACAGAGAGGTGTGAATGAGTTCACAATCATTTTATTCAACCTTCAATTTTAGTGGTAGAAATACGGAAAACAGCACAAGTGGACAAAGATGTAAACAATGTATGCTTTGTTAGTGCAGTATCCTACATGTAAATTAATTTTCTTAATATCCATGCATCACATGAAATAAATAGTCTGCTATTTTATTAATAGTCTAAGTTACTTAAATAAAATCTGCCTTCTCTATTACGTGTACATTTTCAGCATTCCTCTCCCCATAAAAAAAAAAAAAAAAAAAAAAAAAGTATGGTCTTTATAGATCTGCACAAGTACCACGTGTTATTTTACAGAAGTAGTAAACACCTCATAAATCTCTACCTCAAACAATTTCCAAAGAACTTCAGGCATGAGTTAAGGTGTCACATTTTTTCATTTCTTCTGAAGAACAAGTTGTTTTTATACTTCAGACAAAAGTGAGAATCACTTGAATTCAAGTCTTTCACTGGCTTACATGTAACAACATTAGAGGAAAAGGCATCCTCTTTTACCTTGGTTCAGCACCATCTTTTAGCCTTTGAAATAATTTGGAAAAGAATTTTTCCTTTCTTCATAATCTGCAAATGCAGAAGCAATAGGATCTGAGTAGAACATGACGGGCCTCGGTCCTTCATTGTTCATAGTGAAAGTAGCTGGGAATTTTCTGAGATCAAGACCCCTGCCCGAAAAATAAGCCTGGAGCGTTCTGAAAAACTGAACATATTTCATATGTGAAAACAAAGCATGCCCAACAGACATTAATTATACTGAAACATATTAGATAAAACATTTCCTCCCATAATGGATGAAATCCCCTATTTTGATCATAAACTGATGCACTATAGGCAATATAGTTCAGACTCATCCAATCTGCCCATGGCTGGTAGATAGTGTTTAAGGACCACCATCATTTTACTGGTGATCCACGCTCCCAGTTGAACCACAGAAGATTCAAACGTTAATCCTTTTAAAGCAGACACAGCAAAACCCTTGCTGGGCGCAAATAGTGCAGTTCTGTTAAACATTTCTCTAAAGACATGTTCTCCAAGAGTTAGCAGCAGTGGACAGTTGATTTGAATTGGCCCCTTAGATTGCTTACAAGTAGAAATACTTAATCAATGCTTCTTTTTAAACAGTGGGGAAAACTGTAGGAAACTCCCCCTCCCCCTTCACAAATTACTTATAAGATCTTGCAAGTGATTAACTTTCAGATCTTTTGCTACAAACAACGTGTCAGATGGAAACTTACCTGTACATCTAGAAGATGAAACATAACAGAGTACGCATTTGAAAGAAACATAATAATCATTCTTCTTCTGGATCATAAAGTGAGCATCCATATAATCAAAACTTTTTTTTTAAACTAAATCTGCTGGATGAAGATCACACTAAGAATGTCTCTTCAGTTAAGGGACACATCTAGCCTGAAGAATGCTTATCCGGTTGCTGTTATTGGCTACACAAAGTGCATAGTTACTAAATCCCTCATCTGTATGTTAGTTGACACAAAATCTTGTGATAGAAAACACAAGAAACACACAAAACTTAGACTATCCTTCTTGCAGTATTTCCTTACCAGATCTCTGTTTCTGGGGTTATCTAGAGGTTTCCATTTTTCTTCTGGTTGGAAAGGAGCACCCTTTGTCAATCCTCTTACAGCCAGTGCTGTATATAGACCCAGGAGCACCACTTTCCACATGTTGAAGAGATGAACGGACTACCTGTTAGAAGGACAAAGAACCAGACTCCTTAAGTCCTACAGAACTGTCACTGCTAACAAGTAAAGCTAATAATCCAAAGGAGCGCTGCAAATTATCCATGGCAAGGAAAATCTGCCTACTACAGATCACACCTGTGTGCTATTGGCTTTTTTGGTTCTACACTAAAGTACTAAGAAGAACAAATTATTCTAAAGAAATGTTTCCCTTAACAAATCTATTTCTAGACACTGAGTTCCTTCCTCATGAAAAGGACCAGTTTGGCACTTAACACAAGAAACTGACATTTGTAAATTTACATTTGTTATGACATTACAGCCATTTTCATTGTTAAAGTATCCGGTTTTTGTATGCTTCCAAGGATAATGCAAAACTATGGCTGAAGATCACATAGCTCAGTTTTGTTTTTTTTAATTGCATGAAATGAAAGTGCACTACATATATTAGCAAGTGCAATAGTAATACAGTCTGGTATAATACACTAGAGACTTGTTTCAAAATTTGATTCAAGAAAAAAAAAATATCAGATTCTACCTATCACTCTCTTTAAAATAAAGCTTACCAGTGAATTTGGCTCTGGCTTGCCCCTTCTTGGTTAGTCTGCTTGTAATCTGTGAACGAACTGATCTCTGTACTTATATTTCTAGTGGACTGTAGGTGGGTGTCAATGACGTTAGCAGTTCAAAAATACAGTAATGATTCCATTTCCATCCATGACATAAAGACCCTTGAGAATTTTATCCTTAATACTCTTAAGACCTGTTGCTATTGAACAGTGCAGTGCAAATTCCTCCTCCCTAAGCTGCGTTACAGAAAATTGGTGGTAAGTTTAATACAATGCCCAGCAGAGAGAGAGCTCTATCAAAATATTACTTTTAATTAAAAATAATTAACCATATCTACCAAACAGTGACTAACAGATAATTACAGCTGGTAGAATGGTTTTCAAGCAAGATGAGATATGGATCTTTTTCTTGATGCTGGAGAGAGAAAAGTAATGTCTGTTTCCAAAACCATAATATTTTAATGAAAGCATTGCTTTCCTTCTCTGATCTTATCAACAGTCAATATGCTCCTGTCATACTACTAACTAAGACAAAGAGTGCAAGAAGGACTACGCTAATTTACCTTGGCTTTATTTTGTAGTATCCTTCATCTCAGAGCTGCTCAATATTTTTTGCTTGTACATTCACTACACTCTTATCTCTACTATTTAGGTGATTTTTGGTTAGTATCACATAAAATGCATCTCTAAAGAGACATTTTAAAACTAATTTTTGGTAAGATAAATCTTTATCTTAGCCCTAATGATGACTGTTTGTTTTTCCTGAGTAGAAGGCTTTACATCTTTCTTGGATTTCAATACTGAAAACCAAAACAAAGGCCTAACAATGCTCTTCCATGCAGACAAAACTGTGGGCATCTTAACATCATTAGTGATAGAGTAACCAAAGTTCTATCAGTATTAATGTCATCACTGCAGTAAGTGTTGGCTTATTGACGGCTTGACAAGCTGGTAGCTTATTGGCAGCTTGACACCCAGAAGTTGACTTATCCAGCTTGTATATTACTCTATAGGGTTGAAATAAAAAACGTTGAAAAAAATTGCGTAAGAACAAAAGATCAGCAGCTTGCTTAATTTTTCAATACCAAAACACCCTTAATTCCAAAATTTGGTGTAAAATTCGGGCAAAGTATAATATATTACTTTGTTTGAAAAAACAAACATTAAAAAAAACGCCGTTGGTTGTCATATCTGTTCTAGGAATAATTTCTGGCATAGCGGAGTCTATATACATAGCCACGGTCATGTCACAATCGTCTGCATCTCGATTACCAGTCTATAAAATGAGGATTTCCCTGCTTTGGAATAATGCCTATAGGTAGGTTTAATCCTTCTCATTAGATATCTGCATCATACGTAGCTCAGAATTTACACTTACAAACCACAGCAATTTCATGATTTCCTCATCACTTTGTGTAGAAGACACAATAAGCTGCTGCTACAGCTGTTTAAACCAAGCTGCTTTTTATTGTTGGTGGGTTTTGTTAGTTTTTTGAATGATATGATATTTTACTATATAATTAGGGGTTCCAAATCAAATACCCGTAGTCTTCTGCAGAGCCAAGGTAAAACATCTAATGGAAATTACAGAAGGTTTACAAAACAAAGTAGCCTCATTTCCCAATCCACCTGCCTTTAAAATCAATTCTAAAGAAACTTACAAACAAGCTACCTCTCCATTTTTGAAGGAGGGAACTATATTTATGTCATTAAAAAAGAAGAAAAAGAAAAACAGAAACATTTCATCATCAGACACAAGGAGAATTAGCCCTTTCATTTAATTATAAAGGGAAACTGCAGTCCTGGATTTCATTAGGGTGATAAAGACTTGTAATTTTAAGATGGTTTAAGGAATAGTTTAAACTGTGCATGGAAATACCCTAATTTCTTTCCAAAACATTGTCCACTTACTAAGTAGCTATTTTACAGCTACCACCTGAAGATATTTAAGTTTACCTTAAGATATTTAAGGTAAAAATACCTCTAATGGCTTATATTCAACAAAACTTAAAATATTTGGGGGGGGGGAAGGGGGGGTGGATTTCTTTCTCTCCCCCGGATGGGAACACGGACAGCAGAGAATCATTCACTCAACTTGCTTCTGTTGAGGAAGATTTCTTAATCTTCTTCAACGCGACTTCTGATATTTCCTATCAGTATTTAGTTTCTTTTGCCAGAGACACCAGGCTCTGCAGCCAGAAACATGGCTTGGAATTTTATTTCTGGCACTGACTAAATAAATGTAAACAAAAGAGATATTGAAACATCAATTGGTAACAGTTCACCTTAGTGATGTTTACTTGCATATGAGAATCTTTGGTATTGATTCCTCCTACAGTCAATATATAATCAATTAGTTAATGCACATTTATGCTGTGTGCATACACAATCAGTATGTTTAAAGCCAAGAGCTGGTTTAGTTTCTTTTTAAGACAGGAGTCACATAGCTATCTGAAAATTCACCTGTATTTAATCACAAGCAAGACATTTTCTGCTTGCACTCTGATGGTACTCACTGTTGAGGTCAACAGGTCTCTGATCAGCTTGGGTTTCATTTACTTACCTTCAGATAAGCACAGGTGTATACCCAGCTTAGCTCTCCTCCGTTCCCCCTTTGTAAATGCATGTCCAGTGCCACGTCTTCATTAGTCAGAGCACAAGAGCACTTCTGGCGGCAGGCCGCTGGCACACAGCAGTGATAAAGAAAGCAGGAATGATTCAGTTCTGTTGCCTAAATAACAGATTAACAGATTTTCTAACTTGAATCCCATCTCACCAAATTTCATACACCTATTTAGCTTAGACCCATTTCTTCTCTACAACAGTTAATACTACTTGGCTATCCACATTATTTTGTTCACTAATCATTTATCCAGTCTGAACATCTTGTGTGGCTAGTTTTAGCAAAATGGTGTTTTGATCCCAGTTATTCACCTTGTATGTATTTCTCCATTGCCTTCATTATAAATATTATCATCTTCCCCCTGGGACTTCCTGTTCCAGTTCTGTCTGACATCTTTACTTTATACCATGATCACCGCAACAGCGAACACATTCCCCGCCAGTGCTGGAGTGAAGTCTGAGCAGGCTACTACAACTTGGTGTCTGAGTCAGAACAGGCATAAAACAGATTGGGCAGTGCCATTGGTTCAAACATTTCCAAACCTCTGTGATGGCAAGGTGACAACATTTACTCACAGTTCTTCTTTCCCTCTTTAGAGGTGTCCAAGAGTAATTTGTTAGCATCTATACAAGTTACCTTCTAAATCAACCAGAAGTTCCTCTAAAGGTAATGACTGGAAGGGAAAAAAAAACTTGATTTACAGTTTGGGCTTACACTTCAGATTTAATTTTAATAATAATAATGAAAAAAAAAAAAAAAAAAAGAGCAGGCAGGTTTACTTCAGCCACCCTTTTATTTTTCCCCTCTAGTCTATCATTTGATTTATTCAGAAAGAAAACCACGGGGGTATATGCAGTGTATTTAGATAGTAAAACATAGCAAGGTCTTTTGTAGATTTGAAACAAGCATTGTTGCTGTTGGACTATTATGGGCCCCCTAACAGAATTCAGACATTTTGGTTGACTGATGAAGCATGTGGGCAAGCAAGAGATTCAATTAGTGTATGTTTTCCTATAAGTGGTCTTTAAAAAAAAAAAAAAAAAAAAAAAAAAACTCTACAAAGTTGTCTTGTTGCTTTCTAAGGTAAAAGAATTTAAGCTAATTGTTAGAGAGAAAAGTCTGTTTAGACTTACTGCTCATTTTAATGTATTTTATGCCAAAACTTTTTTTTTTTTTTAAGATAATTTAATTATTTTTCTTTCCTTCAAAGTCAAATATAAGTAGTATACATTGATACTAAAGTACCATTAGTATAGTTAGACTGATTGAAAAACATTGTATCCTCCTTTGAGGACAGTAGCTAATTTAGCTTTCAAGCCAGATGTCCAAATTCTGCATTTTAAATGTGGCCAAATTTAAGCACTAGGTTTTTCTGAACAAACTGCCTACGTAGATACACAGCTTTAGTAATTCAAATCTTCTGAAAGTGGCTATACCAATGTCATAGGCAATATGGCACAGTAATATTCGTATATTTTTACAATTCCACTGAAGCTGAAAATGTTCATTGCATTGCTTCTTCAGTTTCATGCAAGTTACTTCAAAATAAAAATCCTTTAAAAATCCTGTTCTGGAATTAGAAGCAAAATCACATCTATTAGTTTACTTATAGAACAAGTTCTATGCATATGATGCTAAATATAAAATGCATTATTCCTTTTTCCACTGTTTTACATTTCCCATTTGTGGTAGCAAGGCACATATAAAAGCCTGAGATGCATGAGTTAAGATATTGAGACAGGCTTCATTAAGCATCTTTACTGTATTTTACATAATATGTGAAAAAAGTGTCTGTTATATAAAGTAATGCTCTAACCACAATGCTTTTGTTCACCGTTTTTATTTTCTGCTTAGAATCCCAAGTATTACAAGTTGGAAGGAAAAGCACCAAACTGCTCCACATCCGTACCTGAGCAAAGACTAAAGGCAAATATTCACCACAACACTCATTAGCGTGTTTGTGCAACAAAAGTATAGGTAACATTCACAACACTCTACAGAGTATGATTGTTAAGTGGCACTTTTTGTGAATTACAACTGTTTATACTAATGCAACCATGTTAGAACACCATACAAAAATATACAGAAGTGTTCATTTAACAGAACATATGCTATACAGTGTACTTTAAGTCATGTACACTTTAGTAAAAAAAGACAAAAGAGACATGTTAAGTACACACTACAGACAGGGAAACCATCAAACAAAACATGAAAGTCCCAGCGTAGCTCCCATTCAAGTTGCTTTCAACTTCAACAACAAAAAAGGAATGGTATCTAAAAGCACAGTTTTGAACTGAGATTTCAACTTTCAGTAATTTAAACATTAGCTGAAGATACGTATTCTCCAAGGGTTTCTCAGTATCTTAAGACAAATACCTTGCTGAAGCTTATTACATTGTGTGAGCTGTAGAGAACCAAGAATTCAGTTATAACTGTTTTAAAAAGCACAATAATTTATTATAGCATTATTCAACCATTTATTGATAAGAATCTGCCAACATCTCCAGAAACCTTTAAGAGTTAGAGTTAGCTCCACCTAAAACACCAGGTTTACACTAGTTATATAAGAACTCTAAACAGAGGAAGAGTTAAAAGTGAGGTTTCTCATTAACCAATAGATTTCTCCAGAAGTTATGTATGTCTTTCAGTGATATAATCCCTCCTAGCAAAAAGAAATTGACAACTCCAATACCCATCAGCTAAATAGGGTGTTTTGCCCAACATTATGCTGTCTTTTGCTTTGGATTACTAGGCCTGCACAATTTTTCTAGATTCACCATCGGGAATAAACTCTTAAAAGTAGTTCTGCCCTTCTCAATGATTTTCATACTAGTGTTTCTGTAGCCAGGATGTCAACAATGACTAGGATTACTGAAATAGCATCAGCACAGAACAAAGATGGTCAAGTTAGGCAATTGGATCAAGAGTTTTAAAAGTCCTAAACTAACATACAGAAGGAAGTAACAGCGAAGACACAAAAATTGCATGTTTCTGCTGTTTCATAATAAAATCAGGATTATGACAGCCAGATTCAGATCTCCACAAAATGAAGTTAATAACTTCTATTTGTATCACTGCAACAATGACTGTGATCACCTGACATGAAGTCATTGTGTGTGCATTTTTAAATATCCACAGTCCAATGACAGTCTTTGAGATATGGCATCTCTAATCAGGAATCAGTCTTACTTCGTACTACTGAAAAACAACAGACTCAGAATTTGGGGGGCTTTGTTCACTATGCTATAGAGAGAACTAAGAAAATAAACAGAGGTCGAGAAGTGGCTTTCCTAAGGTCTTCATATTAAAAATATATACTACATATTTATATTTACACATATGTATTTACTTCATCAAAGCAGGATTTTAGGATCTTGAATATTTCTGTTTCTTCAATAAATTGAGAAGAACAGAATGCAGACACCTATTTTTTTCAGTCTTTTCAGGCTTCTGTATATGAATACTTTCCCTAAAACTTGAAATCACTTATTCAAACTGCTGGAGCTCAAAAGCAAACAAACCCCACACTACACCCAAACCACTTTTTCCTCTCACACTCGTGTAGATATTGATATTCAATGGCTTAAATATTTTGCTTGAGCTACAGTTTTGAAGAAACTAAACAAAAATTTAGAATACTTAGACACACAGAAGTCAAGCCACATCTGAGACTAATTTGTCTTCCCTATTTTCCTTTTTGTCATAATAGAAAGACTTGAGAAATAAGTCACTAAAGCTTTCTGACTTCGAGTGGTAATTCCAAACCACAAGTACACCATACTTCATATAAATCTTAATCTCTGCAAATGCAATAAAAAGGGGGGGGTCAAAAAATATTCTCCCCAAATCAAGTTTCAGTATGATCCACACAAGTATTTTTGGTTGATTTCAAAAATGAAAAAGAAGGCTACAGAAGTCTACAGGCTACAGTTAGAGTGTATTAATTTGCTGGTTTAAGGCACAGGGTTTGTTTGTTTTGCTTTAGAAAGCTACAACTTTCAAGTCACAGTGAGGAGTTTCACATTTCAATTTTGATCTGGCACTCTAATTATATATGTCATGTCTACCTTTGTAGATTTCTGCAAAAGATTTCAGTTGTTACGTACTGAAGTCTCCAATACTGCGTTCACACTCAAAGTGACACAACTGGAAAATACGGAAGCCTGAGTTGATCCCAGAATAGTGCATGTAACATTTAAAACAGCTAAACATCACAACACTTGCATGCTTGACATATGCCTTGAAAGCATTTATGCAGTTGGAGGAAAAATAAGTCTTTGCTAGTATTTCAACAAACACACAAACTTCAATAATACAACAGTCCGTAGGACAGACGCTCCGTATCTTCACTATGCCATTTGCAGTGCCTACTGTTACTGTGAAGCCTAAATTTTGTGCTGCAGCAGCAGGATACTGCAAACCAAGGACAGCTGTGTATGAAAGCAAGAACTGGAACGATGTGCTGCAAAATAACAGGTCTGTGTGCCATTCCCGGATTTTATAGACACAAGATTAGCTCTGATACTATGCACTTCCTACAGAATTCAGGCCAAAACCCATCAATAACTGCAGAGAGTATATGTTTACAAGATTTGTTCATGAGTATATGAGTTGCAAAAACCATATGCACATAGGAATACAGAATGAGACCCTAAATCTTAAACCAAATTAAGGTCAAAATATCACAAGTGTGACTGGTTTCCATAGTCAACACAGTAAGCACATATTTGAGACAGTTATATACTTGAAAAATTAAAGTGGTGGGCAGATTTACTTCAGTAAAAGCCTAATTTCTCCCTAAATACTTACATTTATTTTAAAAAGCAGTAATGTTTAGTAACAAGATGAAATGCATACATTTTATTCTTTTAGATAACATTTTAATCTTTTAGATAACGATAACTGATCTGATTAGAAGTTTTGAATACATTCTTCTGTAAATAAGAAAATGCATCAAAATACAGGTTTTTCAAATAAGCTTTTTAAACACTTGAGGGATTGTACTATGAATACTGGCTGGAAGTTCTAGCTCTAAGAAAAGGTAGAAAAGCTATTTTACTTTAACATACTTTTTTTTTTTTTTTTTTTTTTTTTTTTCCAATTGTCATTGCCTGCCAAACATTTCCACAGGCATATAAGAGCAGCACATAGCTTTAGGGACAGAAGTATGTTTCTGCTAAAGGAACAGCGATTAAAGTTTTAAAACAATTTACAGTACAGTGCTAAGTGCTTATAAAAGCTAGTTTGATTATCTTCCAAAAAAAGGGATGTAAAAAGTCAAACCTGAAAACTAAGTGACTAACATTCACAATGAAATATAAACGAAACAGTAAGAACTCTGTCTGTTCTACAGCTAACAATTTTCTACTGGCTTAGTGACTTAAAACAGCAGCACAATTAATGAACAGACACCATAACCACCTCCAAAAATATTTTCAGTAGCTCTGAGTATTGACAGTCTCTAAATAGCTGCTCTATTTCTGCAGTATAAACAAGACTTTTGTCGTATCTTCTGTACAATTACCGACATTCAGTAATGTCAGTAATTTATTTTTTTTTTTAAATTCCCCTTCTGATAGCTTATAAAAACATAAGAGACACAATTCTTACTTTGGATGCATCCTGAGATACAAACCAGAAAACGTTTGTTTTACAATTTTGTCTTGTTTATCGTAGTGCTCATTACTGGAATGAACTAAACTTTATCAGGTTGATCTAAAAGGCTTCTTAAATGTTTAAATTTATGCACAAGCACATAATTAACTTTATTTTTTAACTTTAATTTTCTGTTCTGTCAAGCACAGAAGTAGATATATCAGATTTCAGGAAAAAAGCCAGGTGACAAGTTTATAACCTTGTTACTGGAAAACAGATGGAGAATCCAACTTCATATCAAATACCAACCAACACAACAATCCTTTTTGCTTGTTTTAAGTATCAATGCATCATTTTGTTTATTCTCTAAAGCATGACTCTTTAAAGGATGCCCAATTAGGGTGACCTTCAACATAGTTGGAAAACTCACTTACAGGCAGTCTCCATTCTTTCTGCAATATGTTACAATTACACTGTTCAGGTTTGTTTGGTTGGTTGGTTGTTTTTAAACTTTGCAAATGAATACTTAGCAATAAATTGCTATATGTATCGTCTCACTCAAAAGAAATTAGAGCAGAACTCCAAGTTTTACAAATAAAATTAAATGGAATTCCAGTTACTAAACAAAAAAGAACTATCAGACATTTCACATGATGCAAAAATGTGACATACCGCAACTACCTTTTAAAGGAAAACTGAAAATATCACCTTTGGTAATTCCAGTTAAGTGGTAACACTTTTTTTATACCATACAAATACAGACCTTTTATGATCTGATAGCTACAGGTGTAGCTACTATTATTGCAGAGTCAGAAGACCATGAAGAAAACCCACATATTTGATTACATCAACCAAAAAAGATTAGAGACTTCAAGAGGAATTCAAGTTATGGGGATGTCACTAAAAGATTCTCATTAAGTCTCTCCCCTACCCCCACCACCCCCCCAGAAAGACTGCTGTACATTTAGTGATGTTTGGTAGTCTAGGTTCACTATCTGTGGTGGTGGTGGTGTTTTTTGTTGTTGTTTTTCTGTGTGTGTGTGTTTTTGTTTGGTTGTTTTTTTTTAACTTCTGATCTGATAGCTTATAAAAACATACAAGCCGCAAAAATAATTCTTCTCTTGAATGCATCCTGAGGTACAAGCCAAATGTTGCTTGTTTTACACACCATAATCTGCATCTTAACATGCTGACCATCCACACAGATAATTTTACAAAACCACTGTACTTTAATACCTCAACTTCCGAAAAGGAACAGAACAACAAATTTGGAGTCTGCACGTCAGCAGAAATCCTCCCTCACAGAGCAGAGTTCTAACCTATCACAGAGTAGTTTGTGCCTTCTCCCACAGTCTAGATAAAGTTTGAAGAATAAACAGAAATTTTGATTTAAATGTTTTAAGGGACATTCCAATATATTTCTCAAAAATTGTTTTATAACCACAGCCTACTCAGATAAAGGGTATTTCGGTAATACCTACACTTCCTCATGCAGTCAATTAAAAGTCCTTTCAGTGGGTTAGTCTACATTTCTGCTCAGATTGTAAAGGTGGATGTGGTAGAACTAGAAATTTGCAGAACAGAAGCCTCCTCTCCAAAAGGAAGGTCATAGTATTTACCTTAAAAACAATTTTAGACATTCATAAAAAAATTTAATTCATCCTCTCTTAGAACGGGATGAACTGTCCTCTGAACTTGTCCTAGTACCTTCAGTGATTATACATGGAATCTGTGATTAGAAACCTAATCTTTTGAACAGCTAGTTAGACAGTCCACAATCACTGCAATATCCAGATGCACATCTCTGAGAAGCAAATGACACACAAAGCACACACAAGCAATAAGACTTCCCCTACTTCCCCTCTGAAGATAAGTAGCCTAAGAAAGAGGAGCATTAACAGAGAAGTGAAAGTCTGGGATCTCAGACTAAGGATTACATTTTTATTTTCCTGCCTCCACCTTGAAAATCATGTAAGAATCACTACCCAAAATTCTGTAACCCATTTCATGAGGAGTCTTAACAACATCAACAAAATTCACAGCTTAAAAATACCATTCAATGAAAAAAATGGTGCTATTCTACGCTGCTGTAATTCAGTATGTTTCGTGCTCTGTCGGATTTTGGAAGCTATCAAAGTTGCTACATGCTGAGACTGTTTCCTCTCCTTATTCTATTATTTTATTCCACCAACAGCTCCAAAAGATGAGCTTGTGCATGAAGATCTGATTAAGATGGCAAACCAAAATCAGAAGTAAAATACAGTAAATACAGTAGTAAGCCAAACTGATCATGAAGACCAAGGAAATGATCTTCCACAGAAATCAGTCTTGCACATTTCACAGCCTTTTACCAGCCCCAGTGCAGTTCTGTCACTGTCTTTCACTCACAGCCACTTGAAAGTACAGGAACTACTCTATGCTTCTATGTCTGAACAGTAATTTTTAGGTTAAATCAAGCTACAAGTATATACAGACAAATTATCCTTTATACATATACTGTAGCATATACTTGGCTAGATAGTATCAGGATATAATATACTGAGTTAACTTTTCTGATTTACGAACACTATGCATAATCTAACCTTTTGATTAAAATGTTAACACTGGAAGACCAGCACAGCAATTACTGACACCGGTGACAATGGTTTGATTAGCTACTAATAATCTGTTCAGTTAAAGCAGTTTTAATGACTTACCGATAGCTTGAACTGCTGACTTGTTTATGAGGTGATAAAACAAGCTCATTGTGGAAAGTCTGTCTGAATTAATAAGCCTTTCCAGCCAGCTCAAATGAATTGACCCTAAGAACAAGCTAGAAGTAACTGAGGCACTTCAGGCAAGAATATCAAGATAGAATAAAATCAATGTGCCAGGATCTACGGCTATATTAAGAATATATTCAATTGACAATAGGTAGCAGATTTCCTGGTATTATACATATAAAGTAATTAAGCTGGTATAATATTTCCATATGAAGATGACAGACATCTCAGATAGTGGAGACAGCTGACACAGAAGCAAGTGCTCATCTCTACACAGAATCAATACCTCATTTTAACCTAATGTTTAGTGTGATTTCTTCTGTAGGCAAAACACGTACCCAGGAGATGGAATTCCTTACACACAACTATTCTAGGCGTTGTTATAAATGGCAGTCACTGTAGCATCTAGGCACAAAGATAATACTTTACGCAGAGCTAATAATTATGGTCAGTATTTGCCACTATTACCAAGAGTTTGTCCACACGAGGAAGTTAGCATAGCAAGGCGTGAATTTACATTGTTGTAACTTAACTATTCCATATTAATTTACTGTATGGACATTTACTATAAGAGGACTGATTCTCCATTTACGATAGGAAAAAAATTGCCTTGCCTACCTGTAAACAGTGCAATATAGCAACTGCGCTGTAAACTCAAACCATACCTCAACATTTGCTAGCTTCTACGTGTGGACAGAAGAAATTGGCAATGTTTTAAAACAACATTAGAGCAAATTGTTTATGAATCTGCTGATATCCTTCCTGAATAGAAAGCTACACAGAGTATTGTTGTTTTTTCACTCTCACAAAAAGTAAAATGTATAAGACTTTCAATAATCTCACAAATGTTCAACAGCAACTGAACAAATACTTTGATAGAAATAGCAGTTCTATAAAAGCAGTACATTCTGGTTTGTCTAGACACAACTGTGACAGCTTTTAAATGTAGCATAAAATGATTAAAAGTATACTTGGCTGTGTAGTTTTTGTGATAGTCACAGTGTGCTTGAAATCTATTCAGTTTTAACCAGCATACTTTAGACCTGCAAGATACGCAAGTTTAGAACATGTGTTGCACAGCATACTGAGTAAAAAGAAGTCTGTTTAAACAAAGAAGTATAGTGAAATATCAAAGTGTCTGCAAGGCAAACAGAATTGATGTTACATTAATAAGATTTATGTGCTTACACACACACATTGTTAATTCACTTAATTTTCACAGTCAGGAAATAAACACCACGAAAAACTTTCTAAGCAACACAAACAGAACTATAAACTTTTTGTAAAGTATTCATGGTTCTGTCATCTTTCCCAAATAATCCAAATTATCACGTTAATCAAGGCATTTCTTTGTTGAAATTTTCCCCCTTTCCAGAATTACTTTCTAGGCTGCAATATTCTTCTTATGTATAACCAATGTTACACAAGACAACATAGTACGTGTAGAAGAAGAGAAAAAGTTACAAAGTGGGGTACTTTGTATAAATGCATTCCTCCAAAAGCCAACATTGCAACAGACAAAGGGAGTGGAACTTTGGCTGCAATCTTCAAGAGTTTACTGTAAGAATATAAAGAAAAAAATGCCATTTTTGTAGTCACACATGCAGAAGGAGCAAAAAAAAACCAACCAAACAAACAAAAAAAGGATATTTAATTTTCTTCTGAAAAATATTTTTTAGATTTCAAAGATTTGCTCTTTTTAAACAGAATGTGTAAGTTCAATGGAAAATAGTGATTTATAAGCAAGAGAAATTATGCCAGAAGACTAATAAAATGTCAATTAACAATATCCTTGCATTAATTTAAAAATAAATCAACTGTAACACAAAGGTGTAATGTTTTAAATCATTCGAGTTAAGTACTGGTCAAGAGAATAAACTACATTATTTATTATTAGTAATCTTTCATAGGACACTGACTTAACTTTTATGTCTGAGGAAGAAGTGCACTATCTGTCAGCAAAAACAAGTGCTCAAAACTTCTTAATTCAGCACAAACCACATTACAGGAACATTTTTCAAGTGTGCCCATAAGGGAGCGTTTTAAGAACATATCTACAATGGTTTCAGATCCACTTTTCTTTGTAACTTCCAGATAATAACTTTTAAGACGTATTAGGATTCTGTAACATTTAAAAAGATTCAATGAGTTGTGAATGAAAAATTCATAATTAAAGGAGTCTTTATATGACTGATTATTTAGATAGTAATATTTCATTTAAGTCTATATGGTAACCAGTGGTTATTTCCTTCACTTTGCTGAACTACAGGCCATTCATATACACATTTTACATTTTATCTAGTCCTTAAGATTTAACCATAAGAGTTTATGAATTTCTGTGTAGGCTGAACAAGTACATATATGTGCAGCACAAATTAAGAAAGAAGCAATAAAACAACTGAGAACTGGGCTACAGTACCTTGATTTCACTTCAGAAGTACTTGAATTCATGAGAATTTCTAAAATGCATACAAGGATAATAGCTGTAGATCTACATGGATCGGGATCAAGCTTAACATTGTACCTGCAAAAAAAGTGAATTAGTTCTAAGAGCACGTTACTTTTAAACTAGGCTACCAAATAAAATCCAAGGTGGGAGCAATGATGCTAATAACAACATACATCTCATGTATATATCATCATAAACTGAATATAAATCACTTCTGTTTCTTTACTTCCTTCAACATACCATTTGGTATTACCTCTTAACATCTACTTATATTGTTCTTTCCATGCAATCTAGCTTTAGTTACAGTTATAGTTAACTGAAGTCTTTCATGCTATAAGGTAGGTAAAATGAAGAAAAATCAAGCATTTGCAATTGTGACTATCTTCCAAGGTTCAGGTTCTTTTCTTCCACCCTTACTGGCAATTTAAGAAATTACCTGAGATTTTTAAACCAGTAAACTAAAGATGGCAGGTTCAGCAGCACAATCCATGTGAACAAATATAGAATTGTAAGATGGATCTTAAGGCTGTTAGCAGCTTCAGCAATTGTCGTACTATTGGAGAGAGATTGTGTTGGTTCTGAAGTTAAGTCTATCAAACTTTGGTTTTTGACCGTGTGTCTACTGCAGTTCTGTGAAGCTTCTTTTGAGCGGTCTGAATCCTGAAGATAAAAGGCAGAAGTCATAAGAACATGTGCTGGCTTCTAAGAACCCTAAGAAGAGAGCAGGAGGGAAAAATTGTCCCTACAGTAGCATATGAACTCTGATTCAGGAAGAAGATTTGCAATTTATCCTTCAAAAAAGCCATCAAAAGCAGAGTTCAATAGTTCAACTTTAAAGCATCTAGATTTAACCAGCAATTTCTCTTACACTAATAGTTTGTGTGTCTTTGGGGAAAAAAAAAAAAAAAAAAAAAAAAGAATTAAAAAAAAAGAATGGACAGTGAAGATACCCTGACACCACTGCAGTGAGAAAAATACGGAGTTCCTGGAAGGAGGAAGAACAGAATAAAAGAAATAATAAAGCATGTGGGTGAAAATCACATATACTCATTCATGGAAAAAATATACAGGAGGTAATGTAATTGGGAGTAAAACATTAACTGTAGGAATGAATAACAAAGATAAACGAATTGGCAGATGATAACTTCCAATGACAGAAAAAAATACAAATGAAACACAAGAAAGATTATATGGATATGAAAGAAGAGATGGAGAAAATTTAAAACTAAACACAAATAAGACCCCCATATCCCAAAGAAAATTATCAACACCATTTCCTGGCTGACTACATTTTTAACTGTGTTTTACGAAAAAATAATGAGTAGTCATTATATGTATGTATCCACGCACTTACACTTCAGATCCTATATGTTAAAGTAACTGAAAAAAAGAAACAATTCACGTTGCATGAAACCCATCAATATTTTGCTTCTTCACTCCTTTTTAAATAGTTCCCAATTAACTGGACTCTCATTCCATATCCATCTAATGAGTAATATTTGTCACCTCCTGATTAAAACAAACAAAAAAAACCCTCGAAACTCCACAAGCTACCTATCTGGAAAAGATAGTATACGTTATTATAAACATAGTTTTTATCTAGAAAAAAAGTTTATTTCTTTAGATAAGGCATGCACCAAAACTCAGACAAAAAACTGTCATTCTGGTATATCTTTAGAGACTAAATATTTCTCCTAAAATGTCTTCAGTCAAGTTTGCACTTCAGTGATCTTCAACAGTGAATGCAGTGACCATATAGGATACTTGTGTCCAGGCTTTTCTTTCACATCATGCACACAGTAAGTAAACTCCACAGCCACCCAGTCATCACAACACAACTCAATACTGTCATGGCAAGATGATAATTCATAATGCATGGGTCTTGCTAAACATTTTTTGGTCACTTAATTTTGAAGAGAAACAGGAAATACTCACCCCATTTAGCATTTTTTTTTCTGCTCTTACATTCACATGTAGTTTTATTACCTGTAAGACAGACCATTTGGCTTTTTAACTAATGTTGCTTCACATGATAGCTGCAGTAAACAAGAATCTTGGGCTAATTACTTTCTGTCCCTTTTTATAACTAGATAATTCTAGGGCCCCAGTGGAGCTGCAATTCAAGAACTCCCTTCTAATAAGCATCATCCAAAGTGCTCTCTTAAGGAAGGGTTTCCAAGCACAGAGGGAGAAGTTGAGCTGGTCTGCTTCCACTGTGATAGAAAAGGAATACCAGTAGAAATTCTGCATATTCCTTACTTCATCTTCCTCCTGATAATTCAGTTTTACTTCCCTTCTGTAAAGACACACATCAGGCCACACAGGAGAAGTCCCATGTCAGAAATTTACTGCAGAAGTGGAAGCAGTGTCAGCATGGAAATGTCCTTCATAGGGTGACTATGTCACAGGAAGTTGAAAGAGAGCCCTGTTCTTCAGGCTGTGCTTTCTTCTGCCACATACCTTCTTCAGACCACCTGCAGGCTGCTCCACTTTGTACCCTTAACTCTCAGATGCATGCTCCCAAGGCTTCCCTAATAACTAAGTATAGTAGCTGTTTTAGCAGCTATATAACCATAGGGTGAATCAGATATCTAAGTTCGATGAGTTAGATGCTCTGATGCAAAGACGACCATGGAAACTGAATAGCAGGGACTAAATATGGATCCTTGTGGCACTAGCCAAGGGATCAAATTAGACATACAATAAAGACTGTCCTAATTCTACAATTTCTCCATTTTCCTTCCTTTTACTTCATAAGGATTTGTGAAGTCTTTAAAATAAAAAAAGTATTCTACAGAATATTCGAGGATCTTCTTTCACTACAGCATCTGTTCAAGGGAGCCATTAGCCTTTGATTTTATAACATGACATTCATAAGAAATTGCAACTATATGAATTATTGTAGCAGGCATATAGAACAGTTCATTCCTTTGAAAAAAGTATAATCAAAACAACAAAATAATTCTAAACAGTGCAAGATCAAAAGTCTGATGAGTTCCAAAAAGACCTATTTCAAGTATGCGAATAACAACATTTCTTAAACGTGAAAAATGGTACCCTGTATTTTTGCTTCCAACACTGGGTTAATTCAAAGCAGGTGAAATGTTGCCATTATGTACATATCTGGAATGCTTAGCTTTACAGTACCTTAAACAAGTATTGAAGATAGGTAATGAATACAGCCAGTGCACCACAAGTGGTCCAGCTAACCAAAGCAAGAGACCCCATCACACAGAGTCTTCTGTATGTAAACAACTTGTTTTCTTTTTGAAGCACAGTAGGTCTTAAAAAGCGAACAAACAAAACAAAAAAAATAATGTTATACTTTGTAGTTTTCATGTTGTTACCAGATATCGAAGAATAATTATTTCATGAACGACTCGAATAATACATTGCTCCTGAATATTGATTAAACATCAGAAAAACAAAGTTCAACAAATTTTAATATATACACGAACTGCTACGTAAGCTACTTTGCAAATAACTTTATCAAACTAACAAAACCATCTCACGCCTTCCTGTGTGCCTGTAACCAGTTATTAGTTATTATTAGTCTCTAACTTAGTCTGTAACTAAGACATTATTTTTATTTCATTTGGGGAACATAAAAGATACATTGGTGAACATAAAGCATTAGATTATCCTAACTCCAGATATGCATCTGTGACTAAGCTCTTCTGTGGAGCCCAAGAGAACCAGAACCCTATTCTTACTACTGCACAGTTGTACCGCCCGAGTGACTCCTACTCCAAACGATACTACACTGCAGTGATCAGTGATAGCACAGCAGCATACAACAATAAGTCTGCAAGAGTCATTTTGTGACATTCTTCCCAAACAGAGGTTTCTGCTTGCTCAGTTTCAGAGAGACAGAAAGTTTTATTTTAAATCTCTGGATTCTAGCTGAAATGACTAAGAGACAAATACGAATCTGAAATGACAAAGATGAGCTGAAAAGATATGAAAATCAAGGGAACAAGGTGGTGCAATGCAATGGAAAGGCGAAAAAGTCTGTAACCTCTTGGAATTTCACTGAACAGTCCGATGTTAAGACAGTGAAAATGGGAAAAAGCATTATTTGGAAAATTTTAAAAACCTTTGCAACAAATTTTGAAAATAACCACAAGGAGAAGGGTACTTGGCAGGAACAAGGAACTCCACAGGCAGCTAGTGACAAGTTCTTTGTTGTTGGCTATATCAGATCTTTTCAGAAGACTGAGCAAAAGCCAAGTGAATCCAATATACTTTAGAGAGATTTATATATATATATATATATATATTTTTTTTTTTCTTCAAGAAATTCAGGACTGGATCAGAACCTGTGTAAGCTAGTAGTACTCTGTAAGGTATTAAAATTCATTACAAAGAACGATCTGACTTACAGGCACATAACACAAAAACTAATTTTCCTGCCTCTGCTCAATACATTCTCAGGGGATAGTACAAATTGAGCTAAAAATCTTCAATTTAGTAAGAGTAATTTCAAAACTTAGAAGTTGCTCACTTCATCGCTTATAACGAAATGTCTTAGCATTTACTGTTACTGATGAATAAGATGGCTGAGAAAAAATAGCTCACACCACATGTATTATTTGATAGAATAAGACCAGAAGTACTAGTGTTAAAGAAAAAGTTCATTTGGTAGATATTTTCTGAACAAAGAGCATCCCAACTAATTCTCTAGAGACAGACTAAATTAATTTTCTATTGGCTGAAACCTAGATGAGGACTTTATCAGTGTGAGAACAGTGAAATCATCAAATTAGCTAAGTATATTATCCAATTTCAAATTCACACTTCCAAAAATTGTTTAATTTCCATTCCCCCCCCTTTTTTTTTTCAATCCCCCTTTCTTATCTCAATACTCATCTGTACATACAAAAACTTTCAAGTATTCTTAGACATCATCTGTAAAATTCATCAGCTGCTGAAAAGGAAGTAGTTCAGTTGTGTTCTTTCCTCCAACAATCATTCCTCAAAAGCAAACTGAAAACTTTTACTGCAGCTGATGAAGGAAAGAAATCGATTTAAGTTCCCTTTTGGAGAGATGTTTAACAAGGAATATAAGGCTATTCTGGTATTTCATTAATATTTAACACTGACAAACCCAGATGTCTAAAATCAAGTATGAACTGTACTGCAGAATTTCATTTACCCAGCCACTCATGCTGAAGCCAACAAAAATGAACGTTGCAGTCATCAAAAAAAGCGTAATTATAGAGCATAATGTTGTTTTACCTAATCAGAATTAACCATAATGTAGAGAAGAGTCTCAGAGATGCAGAGAAAAATACTCCACTCCAGTAGGCAATGCCTGTCCCTAAAAGAAATAGAATCAGGGACACAAGGGGGAACCATACATCCTGACTACTCAGTACAGCAGCGTCCACCTCCGGCAGCGAGAGTGAATCCCATATCTCTCTAAACCAGTTAAACCTGCCAAAAACATGAAAGCAGTGTTACTGACTTTGACTTCCCATTACGGTAAGACAAGTATCAACTCTTACTACATCCTTTCCAACAATATGTCAGGTGTTCACAACGAACACAGAATAATAATTCTCCCACCAAACCACGTTTCAGAATTCTGAAACTTCTGTTTTAGAAACTGCTTTAAATAAATAAATTATGCAAACTTACCCCTGCAGAAACACAACAATGCTTATAATAGGTTCTACTTTGTAGGGTTTAGCTGTTCTAACTAGTTCAAGGGAAAATTCTGAACACTGGCCTAGAATCAAGAACAGAAAGTACCTATAATTATTATTTTGTCATGAACTTTAACAAAGATTAACCACAACAAAAAGTAAATTCAGACAGTTTTGAAAGTTCATTTTAAAACAAGATAACCATGTCTTATGACAACACTAAGTCAGCACACTCCATCATGGTTGGACTTGATAATCTTAAGGGTCTTTTTCAACCTAAATAACCCTGTAATTCTATGACCATCAAGGGCCTTATTCACTGGATCATTCGTATTCAGGTAATTTGACACAAGAACTTCTAGAGCAATTACAGAATTTGCTACAAATACAAATCTGAATTTAAATGAAAATGCTATTTGTCTTAAGTCATGTGTAACAGTCAAATCTCATGTTTATGCAAGATTGAGGTGTCTATGCATAATAACAGTATGTCTTAAACTTTCACAAGTATTTTTAAGTAATTTCTATTAATATTAAAATACCATGCAATACACCAACCACAAGTAAGGGACTACAGAATAAAAAAGAAGGAAATATTCTGCTAGCACACAACCTTGGAAAACTACTAACAAACAAAAACTGAAGCTGAAGAGCATAGATCTGGAAAATTCGCCCAAGTTCAATGATACTTAGCTTAAAAAAAAAAATAAATCACACCAACTAGCTAGCCTTTCAACAGTAAATTGGATAAGTAATTTCTTTAAAAACACTGGAAAAAAAACATTTTTTTGAAATCTACCTGTTGATATCAATGTGCTCAGTTGGCCTCCATAGGTAAGGAGGATATTAGAAACAACATAGACAGGAAGAGCGCCAGCATGGAACCTTATTATCTGAAAGACAAGGATATAAGAATAACTTGCAAACATATACAGAAGATTAACACAAAACCAGCATGATAATGTGAATAGAAAATCTTCCCTAAAAGATGAAAATACTTTCTCATTTTCATGGACGAATATTTGATAACCAGAATCAGCAATTAATATTACATATGGAAAATATTTGGATCTCTCATAAATGGCAACTCAAATGTGTTTTGATAAATGACTAAATTATAAATGAAAGCTTTTTTTTTCAGTCAAGACAAACGTGAAAAGAATACAATAGCATGTTAGTGGTGTTTCAGTAAAATATATAAACAAACCCTAAAAGCAAAAGGCCACTTTTGAAGCAAAACTTGTATATAGTTAGGTACCCTTTTGCCAAAGATTTTTCAGACTTAATTTCTGTATATTCCACTTGGCTTCTGCTGTGCCAAGTCATTAAGTGATATCCACCTATATACAGGTATTACAGAATCTCTTTTCAAATGGTAACAAGATGAGAAATCCTTGATAGAAATGCACATATTCAAATAAAGAAACTTGCCGGTAATATTCCAGCACTATACATCCATGCTTGGGAATTACATTACTTTTTAGAATCAGAAAACTGCAGATGGCTAGTCTATTTTTATACCAACGTAGAAAAGCATTCTTCATTGATAAAGAAAGAAAATTATTTAAAATGGACATATACATCATCTTTTCCTTTTTTTTTTTTTTTTTCCCCTGAAAAACTTGCAGTTGATGCCAAATGTTCTTTTAAAGTTTTAACAGTATTGACTCGCCAGGCAAGCAAATGAAAATAACCTACAGAGTCATACCTCTATAGATACTGGGCTAACAACAAAGCCAAATGCTCAGCATTTACATCAGCTCCTTAAAGCCAGAATGCTTTTCTATTCTGAAAATGGATGCCTGGCAAGGCATGGGATGGGATGCCTTACCAAGTAACAAGGTTTTAACTGGTCATTGAATAATGCTTCTCTTGGCATGAAGCAGGGATTTGATATGCCATAGTAGGGGTGGCAGGAAGGAATAACATGTATAGGGACTGATATAAAAAACAAAATCTAGTATTAGAAGATTTCTTACTTGCCCAAGAATTTGTAAAAACGATGTCTTCAGAATTACCTGCATAAAAATTAATATTTTATTGAATGTTATTTTGCACAATAGCAAGCAAATACAAAATACTTTCAAGAAGCCAATTTAAGTATTAGAATACAGCAATCCTGTAATTAAAATGCACAACAGCTTACATCAAACTACTTTTCTTAAAAACACATACTTTAAAGTTTTGCTTAAATGTAAGTCCAATTTCCACTAGTTCTCTAAACTTTTAAAAACACTTGTAACATGTGCTATATTTACGAAAAGGCCAAACAGCTCAATTTCAGGTTTGCTTAGTATTTATTTTACTACGTGATTTGAAAGATTGAATTAAGCAAAAAATTATACAGCAATGCAAACTAAGTATAAAATAATTGTTTGTTACTCACTTCATACTGACAGTCTGAGGAAGAGTAAATGTTTAGTACTGGAACCCTGCTGTCATTTCCAGGCCGAGCAACATGCAATTTTGCAGAAATCTCAGTAGAAGATGGAACTCTGAAAGAGACTTAATTGGTAATTGTTTTCCTCATAGTCAAAAAAAAATTTTCCAACATGCTTTAGTCTTCAGCAAGTATGCATAAAGCATAACTAATACATCAAGTGTCATCCACAAGCTGGGAGCCAAATAGTATAATGAACTTGTTTATTCTATCACAAAGAATCATAGAATGGTTGGGGTTGAAAGGGACCTTCAAATCATCTAGTTGCAACCCCCCTGACATACACAGGGACACCTCGCACTAGGCCAGGTTACTCAAAGCCCCATTCAGCCATCCAAGAGCTACGTAACATTCTGAATCCACTGTACTCTAGACTACCTCAGGGGCAATGAACTAATGAAAACAAACAAGTTTAGCATTAGCATATGCACTCCCTCATAAAACCTGTAAATATGTTCTGTGAAGAGAATGGATAGGATGGATTCTGAAGAATAAAATTCAGCCTCCTGCAAGCATTAAGTTGTTGGAGTAGAAAATACAGGAAAAAATCTGAAGTTCAATCAGGTTGTTCAACTGTGAGTCGTGAGTGACACGCGTTTCACGGCATATACCATTTGCTTTTGTCAAGCAGCTTAGGGTTGCTGTGTGATCCAAACCCTGGATTACAGGAAGAAACCAGGACCCCATGCAAGCTCTATTCCCCAGTCATGAGGGGGGTCAAAGATTATGCTGAGAATTTCAGACCAAGAAATCCTATTTCCCTTTTTTTTTTATTAGCAAGAACTATCAAACAAGCAACTAGTAGATCTATTAGTAGATCTACTTATTTAAAAGAAAAAAAAAAACAGAACAACTTCTTTGTCAATGAGGACAGAAAGGTAAATGAAAGAAAGATGCAAAAGAGACTAGATAATTTGTTTCATATCAGAAATATGCCCACGACAGCATGCAAACTCTCTTCAAGAACATATCAAGAAATAAATTATAACTGTTAAAATCCTTACTTAGCTACAGTTACTGAGTCTTCATGTGACCAGGGTATATGAAATCTGTAAACACTAGTTTTTTCTGAAAAGGAAGATAATTAAAAATACAAAATTCATTAAGAACAAGATATAGCAACTGTCTGCAAAAACTAAATGAACCAAATTCAATAGTCCCACTGTATACAGGCAAAACATATGCTATGTACCATTTCTTCAAAACTACACATGTACATACTGCTTACTAGTACAACTTTCTTACTTCTGTCTATAACATTTGACCTGCTATAAATTCACCATAAGACACTTAAAAACACAAAACAAAACAAAAGGTGGCCTAGAGATCATTGTACAGAAGCACTGTGCTTGCAGTTACATTGCAATTAGTATTTCAGCGGAGTTAACACTGAACAAAAATGACTTTTAACACATGCTGTTACAGACCAAGACAGCAAGACACCAACATTTAAAGGCAGTATAGTTATGAGAAAATTTCTGGTTTTCAATTGCAATCTGTTACACCTCAAGCTAGTAAATCTATCACTTTTTTTTTTTTTCTTGAAACCAAGCCCTTTAGCATCCTCTTCTGTTTGAGTACATGTAGCTCAACACTCAGATTTGAGTGCCATAATTAGCTAAAAATCCTAGTCAAATATACTATTCTTTTGAAATACTTCCAGTGTAATGCAGAACCCTGTGTAAAATTCAACCTTCCTTTCTGAGAAGAAATAAAACAAACATAGGAGACTAGTTCCTCATTTTCTTTGAGCTAAAATGAGAAATACATAAACCCCATTGCCTGAAAGGACTTTTGGTTCCACAAGTTTTAGTCTTGAGAATTTTCAAGGTTTAAAACAAGGTTATAAATACTTTAGAACACGCGTATTTACCTTTGGGTGACTGGCAGTGGCTCTCTATATATATTCTGAAAGCTTGATATACCTAAAACATATAAAAAAAAAAAGTTCTTAGACTCCAAATAATTGTTACATTAGCTTAAAAAATTTAGTAGTATTCTTACTTGGTTAAAGTGCTGAAGCTGAACACTGTAAAGTAAGCCAGTTGAATTTAAAAGAATTTTGCTTGAAGATAGGCCTGCAAAGGATACATTATTTTAAAATATTAGATAAAATGATTTGAGAACTCAGTACCTCTTCAGATTTGTTTTTTTCCCCAGGAGATTTATATCCACTATATATGTTACTCCCCAAAAAAAAAAAAAAAAAAAAAAAAAAAAAAAAAAATCACATTTCTTATTTGTTACTAGCATGAGTAGTGTTAACTTTGGTAAAAACAACCCCACCTCCAAAAAAAAAACAAACAACGAACATTGGAAGTTTTAGGCAAATTTATTATCTAAGGTGTTAGTTAATATTAGTTTTCCATTTTTCTTTCCAATATTAATATGATATACTTACCAAAGGAAAAAAGATTCGTTACAGGAAGCTGTACTGTTCTGGAATCCTCTTTGAAGAATTCACAGTTCAAAGCAAACTGCAATTCAGAATATTAAATACAGACCTAAACTGAACACAAGACTGAAGGCTTTGCTTTAGCCAAGCACTATTCACAGGCACCTGCAGAATACAGGACACAAATACTGAAATGTCACTTCTCCCCCCTCCCCCCTGACTGTCAGGGACCAGCAGTTAGTTTATTCTTGTATACAGCATTAGAAGTCTGGGTACCTTAAGCATAACTTGCAGGTTTCTCAGGTTTGCAGCCATTTGCAACAGCCTTCAAAAGGCTGAGAATGACCAGAACCCAGTTCACATCCCTCCACCTCAGGTGCATCTCAGTGTTTCTGTTGTTGCTGTTTTCTTGTTTTTGTTTGTTTTGGTCAGGGGTGTGGTGGGGTGGGAGGTGTGATGTTGCAAAGGAGCATGATTTGTCCAAATTCTGGATACAGTTTTCTAAGCAGAAAGAAGCTCTAGTTTGTCCCCTGAAGTTTAATTATGTAAGAGCAAAGAGACGTATGCAGCAAATACGAGTTGCACCATCTCTAATATATATTTAGTTCACTTGAAAATTACTTTCCATCCCATTCCAAGTCTATCGTTTGTTCTCTCTTTGTTTGTCAAACCGAGAGTTTGACAATTTGTCAAAGTAACTGAGCACATAACCCTTTAACTTCCATCATAGCATCTGAAAGCTATGAACACTCTGAACAAGCAATGTCCATGTTTCATCTTTTTACCTTATTGCCGACTGTGGGTGGTACAAGAATGACAATGTGGGACAAAGAAGGATAATCCTGAAGTTTCAGTGTTATAACCTTAAAAAAAATAGAAAAAAATAGAAGAGGAAAAGCCGTTACTAAACACACCCCTTAGCTTGCCAGTTCCCAGATGTCCACCTCTTGTACCCCTTCATCTGGAATACAATTGCATGTTCCATGCAAACAGAACAGATCGTTCTCCCATGACATGCAACCCCACCAAGCACCTCCCCCTGCTATGAGGTAGGTACAACACTTACCTTGATGGCTGGAAGTAACTCAGCTCTCCAGGATAAATCAGTAGCTTCCAGACTGTAAAAATCCATGCACATTAAAAGGATGAACATTTCATTATCCAGATATTAGATCATGACAGTGGAGCAGCTTTTATCCCTCTCTACCTAAACATACATAATTATGAATTGCAAACAAGTTTGGGTCTACTGCAGTCTGCTACTACAGTCACTTATCAAACTATAATAATTTCAGATACTGCAAATGTTGTTTTTGTATAAAGAAATTAAATGAAGCTCTAATTTTGTAATACACAACAATCAGCAGTTACTAGACACACATCTTCCAAAAGAATGAAAACTCTCTATGAGCCAAGACAGCACTGGCACTGAACTAACACACAGTTTTACTAACACCTGTTAAATATCAAATGTGTCCATTGTTCCTATGGGAACATTCAAAACATACCACATAAAACAGGAACTGCAGACCTTGCAACAGCTCAAAACTGGTGTGTATTTGCATTAAGTTTCACATCGAGCAGCAAGACATTCATTCACTTACCATTAAATAAGATTTTTAGAATACCAGGATACATTTTGTTCTCTAAATAGTGTTACAGGACCTCAGGATAACAGTGTTTTTGCTATGGATTTCATTAGGCTAGGTTTTAGCTAGCAGTCCTGTGCTAGGCTAACCTCCATTTGATGCCAGTCAAAGGTTATACAGAACAGTAACAGCCAGCTGCTCCTTGGATCAGGAAAAAATAATTGTAACATCTGACTGGATGCAAGAGAGTGTGACTATACACCTCAGCATAGATCCCAAAGAAATAAACACTATGCTAGCTCAAATCCACTTTGGAATTTTCCCTAATTTAAAGGGTAGCTTGAATTTATGTTGAGCTGACTCTGAGGAGGTAAATTAAGCCAGTGTTAAAAACAGTTACTTTAGACCTTTTTTGTAAAGATTGTAATGACCAGTTCGCGCAGGCAGGGCGAGCAGGAAGGGCGGAGAGCAATCGCCTGCCCACCCGAACACCTCTTAACGACAGTCGTTAGCTAGGCGATAATGGTCTCCACCAGGCACGGTGGGCTCTCCAGGAGGTCGGTACACACCCAGACCGACTGCCCGTTAAAGAATGCAGCGGTTCAGGTCACCGGATGCAGGGAGTGTCAGAGCCTGCTGCTGCCATCGGCGGGAGGCAGAGACGCTGCGTGCGTGAGGTGCGAGCAGGTGGATGACCTGATCCGCATGGTGGCGGAGCTCAAGGAGGAGGTGGAGAGGTTGAGGGCCATCAGGGAGTGTGAGCGGGAGATAGACTTGTGGAGTAACTCCCTGCAGGGCCTCAAGGAGAGGTACCGGGCTGAGACACCCCAAATGGGGGTGGAGCCCCTGCCTTGTCGCCGTCGGGCAGAGGGAGGGGATCTGGGAGTTGAGGAGGAATGGAGACAGGTCCCTGCTCGACATGGCAGGCGATGCCCTCCCCTTCCGGCCCCACCTTCCCAGGTGCCCTTACACAACAGGTTTGAGGCCCTGGAGACTGAGAGATCAACAGCAACTGAGGAAGAGGTAGAAAGTGTTCCCAGGAGGATGCCTAGGGCGAGGAGGTCGACTCCACGCCTCAGGACTGCCTCCATCAAGAAAGAAAGAAGGGTGATTGTTGTGGGAGACTCTATCCTTAGGGGAACAGAGGGCCCTATTTGTCGGCCTGACCCTACCCGTAGGGAAGTCTGCTGCCTCCCTGAGGCCAGGGTCAGGGACGTTGCCAGGAAGCTTCCCAACCTGGTATGCCCCTCTGATTATTATCCTCTTCTGATAGTCCAGGCGGGCAGTGACGACATTGAAGACAGAAGCCTGAAGGCAATCAAAAGAGACTTTAGGGGGCTGGGACGGTTAGTGGACGGAGCGGGAGTGCAGGTAGTGCTTTCGTCCATCCCTATGGTGACAGGGAGGGGTACAGAGAGGACCTGGAAAGCCCACCTGTTAAACACGTGGCTCTGGGGCTGGTGCCAACGCAGAGATCTTGGGTTTTTCGACCATGGGGCAGTTTATTCAGCACCTGGTCTGATGGCCGTAGACGGGTCCCTATCCTTTAGGGGAAAAAGGATCCTTGGCCAGAAGCTGGCGGGGCTCATTGATAGGGCTTTAAACTAGGTAAGAAGGGGGATGGGGGTGAAGCAAGGATTGTTGGAGCTGTGCCAGGGGGAACAATAGCAAGGCCGGGGAATAAGGTAATGGCCCAGCTGAAGTGCATCTACACCAATGCACGCAGCATGGGTAACAAACAGGAGGAGCTGGAAGCCATCGTGCAGCGGGCAGGCTACGACTTGGTTGCCATCACGGAAACGTGGTGGGACCAGTCTCATGACTGGAGTGCTGCGATGCCTGGCTATAGGCTCTTCAGAAGGGACAGACAGCACAGAAGGGGTGGCGGTGTGGCTCTCTATATTAGAGAGTCTTTCGATGTTGTAGAACTCGAGGCTAGGAATGACAAGATCGAGTCCCTTTGGGTTAGGATCGGCAGGGACAACAAGGCTAGTGTCCTGGTCGGGGTCTGCTATAGACCGCCGAACCAGGATGAGGAGACGGATGAGGAGTTCTACAGGCAGCTGACAGAAGTTGCGAAATCTTCAGCGCTTGTACTCGTGGGGGACTTCAACTTCCCTGACATATCCTGGAAGCACAACACAGCCCAGAGAAAGCAGTCTAGGAGGTTTCTGGAGAAAGTGGAAGATAGCTTCCTGACGCAGCTGATTAGTGAGCCTACCAGGGGTGGTGCCCCGCTAGACCTTCTCTTCACAAACAGAGAAGGACTGGTGGAGGATGTGATTGTCGGGAGCTGTCTTGGGCAGAGTGACCACGAAATGGTGGAGTTCACTATTCTTGGCGAGGCCAGGAAGGGAACCAGTAAAACCACTGTACTGGACTTTCGGAGAGCTGACTTTGGGCTGCTCAGGACACTGGTTGGTAGAGTCCCTTGGGAGGCGGTTCTGAAGGGCAGAGGGGTCCAGGAAGGCTGGGCGCTCTTCAAGAGGCAAATCCTAATGGCGCAGGAGCGGTCTGTTCCCATGTGCCCAAAGATGAGCCAGCGGGGAAGAAGACCAGCCTGGCTGAACAGAGAACTGTGGCTTGAGCTTAGGAGAAAAAAGAGGGTTTATAATCTTTGGAAAAGTGGGCAGGCCACTAGGGAGGACTATAAGGATGTAGCGAGGCTGTGCAGGGACAAAATTAGGAAGGCCAAAGCTCATCTGGAGCTCAATCTGGCTACTGCCGTTAAAGATAACAAAAAACGCTTTTATAAATACATCAGCACAAAAAAGAGGACAAAGGAGAATCTCCATCCTTTACTGGATGCAGGGGGAAACTTAGTTACAAGAGATGAGGAAAAGGCGGAGGTGCTCAATGCCTTCTTTGCCTCAGTCTTTAGCGGCAATACCGGTTGTTTTCTGGATTCCCAGTACCCTGAGCTGGTGGAAGGGGATGGGGAGCAGGATGTGGCCCTCACCATCCACGAAGAACTGGTTGGTGACCTGCTACGGCACTTGGATGTGCACAAGTCGATGGGGCCGGATGGGATCCACCCAAGGGTACTGAGAGAACTGGCAGAGGAGCTGGCCAAGCCACTATCCATCATTTATCAGCAGTCCTGGCTATCGGGGGAGGTCCCAGCTGACTGGCGGCTAGCGAATGTGACGCCCATCTACAAGAAGGGCCGGAGGGCTGACCCGGGGAACTACAGGCCTGTCAGTTTGACCTCAGTACCAGGGAAGCTCATGGAGCAGATCTTCTTGGGAGTCATCATGCGGCACTTGAAGGGCAAGCAGGCAATCAGGCCCAGTCAGCATGGGTTTATGGAAGGCAGGTCCTGCTTGACGAACCTGATCTCCTTCTATGACAAAGTGTCGCGCTGGGTGGACGAGGGAAAGGCTGTGGATGTGGTCTACCTTGACTTCAGCAAGGCTTTTGACACCGTCTCCCACAGCATTCTCCTCAAGAAACTGGCTGCTCTTGGCTTGGACTGGCGCACGCTTCGTTGGGTTAGAAACTGGCTGGATAGCCGGGCCCAGAGAGTTGTGGTAAATGGAGTCAAATCCAGTTGGAGGCCAGTCACTAGTGGCGTCCCCCAGGGCTCGGTGCTGGGGCCGGTCCTCTTTAACATCTTCATCAATGATCTGGACGAGGGCATTGAGTGCACCCTCAGTAAGTTTGCAGATGACACCAAGTTAGGTGCGTGTGTCGATCTGCTCGAGGGTAGGAAGGCTCTGCAGGAGGATCTGGATAGGCTGCACCGATGGGCTGGGGTCAACTGCATGAAGTTTAACAAGGCCAAGTGCCGGGTCCTGCACCTGGGGCGTAATAACCCCAAGCAGAGCTACAGGCTGGGAGATGAGTGGTTGGAGAGCTGCCAGGCGGAGAAGGACCTGGGAGTGATAGTGGACAGTCGGCTGAATATGAGCCAGCAGTGTGCTCAGGTGGCCAAGAAGGCCAACGGCATCCTGGCTTGTATCAGAAATAGTGTGACCAGCAGGGCTAGGGAGGTGATCGTCCCCCTGTACTCGGCTCTGGTGAGGCCGCACCTCGAGTACTGTGTTCAGTTTTGGGCCCCTCGCTACAAGAAGGACATCGAGGTGCTTGAGCGGGTCCAAAGAAGGGCGACGAAGCTGGTGAGGGGCCTGGAGAACAAGTCCTACGAGGAGCGGCTGAAGGAGCTGGGCTTATTCAGCCTGGAGAAGAGGAGGCTCAGGGGTGACCTTATCGCTCTCTACAGATACCTTAAAGGAGGCTGTAGAGAGGTGGGGGTTGGCCTGTTCTCCCACGTGCCTGGTGACAGGACGAGGGGGAATGGGCTAAAGTTGCGCCAGGGGAGTTTTAGGTTAGATGTTAGGAAGAGCTTCTTTACTGAAAGGGTTGTGAGGCATTGGAACAGGCTGCCCAGGGAGGTGGTGGAGTCACCATCCCTGGAAGTCTTCAAAAGACGTTTTGATGTAGAGCTTAGGGATATGGTTTAGTGGGGACTGTTAGTGTTAGGTTAGAGGTTGGACTCGATGATCTTGAGGTCTCTTCCAACCTAGAAATTCTGTGATTCTGTGATTCTGTGACCTGATTCAAATAATCACCTGATCACCCACACTTCTAAATATTCTCATATGGTAACAGAAACTCTGCAATATGAAAATAAAAATAAAAATGCTTCAATTCACTTTCTGAGGGCTTCAAGTAATGCTTTATGTCTTTGTCATAGGATTCTAAAAAGATGCTACAAACCATACAATTTAGGGTTCCAATGCAGAATGCAGTGTACATGAGACAGCAAAAGGAGCAGTTTTTTTTTTTTTTTTTTTTTTTTTACTGCTATGAAGGTCAAAAATACAGCTTAAAGAAAAATAAACTTCACAAAAATTATTCTGCATTCATGTAGCAATTTTGGAAAGTATATTTTTTCCTGTCTATTGATGATACAGAAAGCATGAATTATTCACAGCAGGAATAGGAATTCTATTTTTTCTTCCCAACCCCTTCCTAAGGATATTTTATATGCTTGAAAACTCAAATACAGTCATACAAGATCTACTTAAATAAAAACCTGGAACTATGTATACTCACCACATTGAAGCATTGCTGTCCATACAGCCATAAATCCAGCTACTTGTATCCTGTAATGTCAATAACATAAAAAGTACATTACTGATGTGTGAATTTATAAATATGTTACTAGTCATTCTTTATCAGTATCAACACATGCATTGTTTGGAGTAATCTTCTCCAAAATTTGTACATGCTAACAGTTTCAGTTCACCAAATGTGAGCAATTGTTCTAGAATACTTTAATAGCAGAGCCTGGTGCAATTAACTTACTGGAGAGAGGAACAAATTTTCATCTTCATCTCATTTTCCATTAAGTGTATCTGCAGCCACTATCACTATAATAACCAAACTCTCTTAATAGTGTTATTTGCTGAAATGTAAAAGCAAGGATGATGATAAAAACAGTCTCTCTCAAATTCCATCTGTAGTTTACAATGAAACTATTAACTTTTTTTTTTTTAAACATTTCACAGCAGAATCAGACTTCTGTGTTAATGGAATTTGACATGATATCCTCCATTAAAGAATCTGATATCATAATCTTGCAAATAGAATTGCAAGGAAAGACAAAACATGAACATTAAAGGTGTTTTTTTTTTTCCAGAATCATTTTAAATAAGTTTAATTTGTCATCTTTTCTAGATATGAATTGGCACATTTTTCTAAAAAAAGAAATACAAGGTTTGGCAAGCAAACTTTAATTATTTCTCTTCAAAAAAGAGAAGTATCTGCCTTACACGATATAAAGTTCGGTTTTATTCAAGTTTAATCTTTTCTATCTAAAATTAATGTCTCAAGCTCCTATCCTGAGTAGTCAAGAAATACTTCAGATTTTGACTGTCCTACTGGTTTCCCCTTAACTCTCAATACTAGAGAATATAAGTATTCTGTACCTCCTCTTCCTCAAACAGTACCAGTCCTGTCATTAATACATAATGAAGGCAAAAAATTGCCCCATTCAAGGGCAACTAAGTTCACAACAAATTTATAAATTTTGAAGCTGCTTCTGGGAAACAATTACAGAAGCACTGAAGATATACATATATTTTCCCCACAATGGTAGTCTGAACCTCTCCTTTTGAGGTAATAGGGATAAGCAGAATCATACAGGAAAGCATCTTCATTTCCTTGCCATTAATCTAAAATCAACCCAGAATCGCAGAATGGTTTGGGTGGGAAGGGACCTTAAAGATCATCTAGTTCCACCCCCCTGCCATGGGCAGGGACACCTTCCACTAATCATTTAATACTGAGAGGTATATTTATCCATCTCCAGTTTGCCAAGAGATGGCATTTCTTCCTTTCAAAAAGTATTTTAAAAACTATTTCAAAAACATTTTAGCTGAAATTATACATGTGGAACTAAAAATACAGGGCATACTATCACCTCTCTTCGCAACAAAGGAGACAGCTGAGAAGGTGATGTTTTCTCAGCTGGCTCCCATTCACATCCACTGCTTCACTGAAGATCTCTGTAGACTTTCTGGCTCACTTAAATTTTATTACAGGAAAGCAAACCTATAAGCAGTGTTCCTGAATTCTAAGTACAGCTAAACCCTGGCAGCACTGAAAATAACTTCTTCATTCAATGTCATTGGTACAGATGCACTAAATTAAAGGAGAAAGCAATCTGTGGCTAAATGTAAGAGAGCCAAAAATAAAACATTCAGATTTCAGAAGTTCAGGTGGCATTGAAGGTTTCAGACCTTGAACACTAAGCATGACATGCTTAAACAAGAAGTACATGTGACACAATGTATTAGGCTGTGAATGTAAGTGGATGTCATTAATTTCTACTATTATTCATTAAATTGTCTTAAAATCACAACATATCCAAATTAAAACCAAACAAATTAATAAACAAACTCAAGACATGAAAAAAGTATTTTCTCACCAACATGCTGTTTTCACAGTAAACATGACTGTAGGATTTTCTGTGGCTTGCAAGAGGAAACACAAAATATTTTCCATTTGAATCCTTCAAAGGGAAAAAAAAAAGTTCATTACTAAAAAGAAAAGATAAACAAAAAAGCACAATAAAGGAAAACATTACTTACATTGTAAACAGAGTAAGTCCATTTTGAGGTTTTGACTTCAATCCACATGAAACCTCCTAAAAACAAACATGTTTTTATATGTGACACTGAAGGAAATAATCTTCAAAAATCTCATACTTTCTAATTGCTTAGAGGTTATATCTTATCAGTAAATGGCTCAAAACCTTACAAACTTTAGTCAATACACAAGCTTGCTGCTGCTTAGAATGACATGCAACAGCCATAATCAGTTACACAGGAAGTAGCAAAACCCTAGAATCCAATTACTACATATTAACCACCAAAAGAGAAAGCCTATATATTTTAGGACAACGCTCTCAAGGAAACAAAATAAATAAGAAACTGAACAACACAAAATGTAATTACAGGGTGACATTAAATCTAATGAACATTAGAAACACCCCCAGTCTTTGTTTCTCTCGGCCTTTTAAGAAAACGAGTACAGAAACTTGTGTAAAAGCAAGTCAGTGATGAGCTGAATGCCACATACAAGAAAACAGTAGGAGTTTAAGCATATGTCTGGAGAAAGAAAATAAGACAGAATAACAAACAGATTGGGTATGTAAATACTGCAAATTGTTATGCAAGAAGGTTAATATTTTTCTTTTGTGTAACTAGAATAAGCTAAATTTCTCTCATGAATTTTTAAGTGTCATGAGTGTGCCAGAAATAGGAAGATGCAAACACTTTGAACTTCCAAGAATAGTCTCATCTATCACTAGGTAGATGAAGATGGCAATAAATGCCCCCTTAACATTCTCTTCAGAGGGACCAAACACTGTTCACTTAGCTTCCCTCTCCCCATATCTTACACCCCAGAAACGAAACATTGTGGTGGTCCTCTACTAGGCTCATTCTAGTATGTTAATGCCTAAATGTCCCCTTATACCAGGGTGGCCAAAACTGGACACAAAAGTTCAAGCTATCTTAGAAGTTCTGCAATAGTTTACATTAAGAAAATTTCTGAAATAAAATGGTTTTCCTCAGTTCAGGCCAATTCAGCAGAACTAGCAATACAGCTGCGCCTTATGAAACATCTCTTTAGTTCCCAAGAATCCTTGTGCTCAAGACTGTTTATCTTTTATCTGTGCATTCTTTGCAGTGACAAGGAAACCATTAGCAAGTGGTCCATTTTACCTTGTCCCATCACTAAATTGATGAAGCAGCCCTGAATATTCAGGATTTCCTCAAGTAGCACAAAACTAACACATTAGCTCTACAATACAAAGAATCACAGAATCTTTAAGGTTGGAAAAGACCTCCAAGATCATCTGGTGCAACCTTTCCTTAAACACCCCCAGGGACAGTGACTCCACCACCTCCCTGGGCAACCCTTTCCAATGCCTAAACACTCAACCCTAACCCTCTAGCAACAATGGGATGCAAATGTAGACTAGACAGTATTTTTGGCATCCAGCTATCCCCATTTTCTGAGATTGTCTATTGGACACCTTAGTGTAAATACAATTCTTACTTGTGCCCCAGAATCAAAGGCATATAAAAATCACATAGCCTTTTCTGCCCCTACCCCTTTTAACCTATTTGGTGCTGAAACCACACAAAAGTTGATAGTGTAGGTCTAAAAATCCATATATTGTTTTAGCAATGTCTGAAGAAGGACAAATTTTATTTCAGAAGCTTGCTAGTGAGAAGATTTACTCTTAACCAGAGTATCTCTGAATCTTGTTCAAAAGAAAACTGCTACACACCTCTAAGTTCTGTAAAAGCTTCAGGATTTTCCTCAAATATCTTTCCAGGGTGTCTCACAAAGTGGTGATTCAGTACGGACATTCTCTTCTTGGGATCCTCGGTTATCTTAAAAAAAACAAAAAACACAGATGGTCAATTTTTATTTTACCAATTTGTGTGATTTACAATCATGACGTGATCAGCAGAAATACAGTTCGGGGAATGAGAGGAAATAAATTATTAGAAGACATGATACACTAAATATAATAATCTAAATAAAGTACTATCAATAGTCAATCACAGCAATACAGAGAAAGTCAACATTTGCTATTATGCATAAATAAAACTTTTGGGAGTTTTGTATCCTCATCTATCCTTAACACAAGGAAATTATATTCTATATACACACATAAAAAAATACATATTTCATATAGAAAACCATACATTCTTCCCAAAACAACATACTCATGGCAGAGTTTAGAAATATTTATATGTACTTGTCTTTATTCATAAATCTAGCACATTACACCTATCTTAATATTTCAAGAATACAAATAGCTGTAAGAGTACACTGGGCTTTGCTTTTTTTTCTTCTCTCCTCTTCAGCTTTTCAACAATACAACTGATTTCTGCGAAGTGTTACCTCCAGCACACTGTCAGTCAACTTCAGAAAAACCGTACCTCCTTTTTGTCCCTATAAATTCCATATTAAAGTGAGCATGCCTAAGAAACTAGTGCAGTGTGGCACCAGAGAGGCTGAAAAAGAACACCTGTAAGCCTTCCTCTTCTATGTCTGTGGCTCTGCTCTTGCATATTTCTAACCTCTGGACCTTGATCCCAATTCAAGTGTATGGCTGCCGAACATTTCAGAAGGATATTTATTTAGAAAAGCAATAAATGGTGGTAACCAGAGGTAAACAAATTAGCTTTTTCCTGCGCTAATATTGTATTTACAGTCTATTTTTGTGGTATTCACAAAAGAATACTGTAAATACTTGCTAGCCATTATGACAACAATATGTGGGGAAGTTTAAGACGTATTATGTCTGAGATAAACCATCATAGTTTTTCACCCTTTTTATACTATTTATACAAGGTGAGTCCAACACACTCTAAGAGATTCCATTCAAAGCTACACAGCTAGCAAAAATTTATCATGGTGCAAGGTCAACTAAACCTAATGCATCATGTAATAATAATACAGTCCACAAACCAGCTATAAAGCACCAAGCAATAATAACGTTATTAATAAATAATAAAAATTGGCTTCTAATTATTTCTGACATGTTGGTCAAATAACACAAAGCCATGAGACTTTTTCAGTGACTGATACCAAAAAGGCAGTAATTTTCTCAGCGTGACTCAGAAAAATGAAAACTGAGCGTCCTGTCTAATAGGGTGGTATTTGTCCTGATTAAGCATTCTGTGTGGGAAGAAGAAAGTGTCATGGGGAATACACAGTGGGTCACATATACAAACCTGCCTTGTCTTTTCATCTATGAGATCAAAAAAAGCTCTAATGGTAGCCAGGATCAATTCTTTGCACCTAGAAGACAGAATAAGTAAAATTAAATCTAGAAAGGAAATATCCAGGGGAATAAAAGTGGCAGGAAGAGACCATATTATGCTGAAATTACATTATTGTATAATGTAAGAACAACAGAGAACAAAGGGATGTTTGGTCAGCCAATTAACCTTTGTTCGATTAGCTTACCACACTATGGAGAGATGGTCTGTTGAGGCCCAAGCTCTAGGCACAGCCGAGCTCTGTTTGGAGAAGGAAAACAGCTAAGATATTTTTATAGTGTTCAGCATTTAAAAATTCTAAGTCAAGTTCCCTCCCCTCCCTCCCCCATTTAAATCTACTTAGGTAATTAGGAATAGAGTTTCATGGACAGGGGTATAATAGAATGGCTTCTTCAGTCAAAAACCTTATTTGCTTCAGCAAAGACAAGGACTTGTAAAACAAAATGACTATGGAAGTATGTATGGTAGATAGATCAGATAGCAGAGTGTAATGGTCAAAGGGCAAATAATGGTATATAAGAAACTTACCAAGAAGTTCTTCAAAGACTGCTTCTCTTACTAATCTTACTAATTTAATAAGTGAACCTGGCACATAAGAATAGAAGCATGCCAGTGAAGGCTGTTGCTGAAAAATAAAGGACACCCTCAACAGGAAGGAGCATGAAAGAACTGGACAGTCTGAAGTTACTCATTTGTACAAGCACATGTACTGCATTTACAGACTGCTACCAAAAACCTCCCTTCCATAAACAGAGCTCATTACCTTATCATACAACCTGATTCAAGTAAAGTATAAACAATTAATGAACTACGGCCACGAAGAAAAAATAAAGAAAAAACCCCACCATCCTACAGTATGACTTGTTAGATCCAGATGACAAGGTTATAAAAAAAAAATATATACCACTCTACACAAGATCTCATGCAAAACCTTGGTCACCAACAGTCATGAGAAATGAAAGTGCAGCAGATGCAGAGAAGGGTTGCTAGGACAAAGGGATTGCAGAGTTAATCTTCTCAGCCTAGCAGAATCAGAGTGGAGACTATTTATAGACAGCCTTCTGTACAATGGGCAGGGAGGTAAACACCAAGGGAATGAAAACTGTTTCAGATAACATTTCAAGTTGATGTCAGAACAAACCTGTTTAAAAGCTGGCTTACACAATAAATGGAAGCTGGAAACTACAAATTTTCTGTCAAACCCTACTGAGGAGTATTTGCCAGTTTCTTCTGTGCAGGGAACAGTTCTATGGCAGGAAACATGGAATAACAAACCTACCTAGTTCTATGATATTGCTTGATTAATTCTGGGAGGAAATAGATGCCTGCACAAGCAGAAGACTGGACTGGAGGATCCAGTAGATCCTTTCTGTTTGTAAGTTCTTTCAACAACAAATACAAAAAGAAGGCTCAAAAGACAGAACCATCCTTCTATAAACCAGCAATCTACTCCTATACTGCACATCTGTCAGTCTCCACGTACACATCTCTTGCAAAAATGCAAATAAAACCTGATTTCTGCAACAGAAAAGGTGCAAGAAGGTGGTGAAAAGAAATTGTACCAAGCAGTACTTGGGATGATTCAAATCCACCCCAACACATACTCTTTCAGTGGACACTCATTTCGGCTACATCCATTATTTATGGTGTTTTTATATATATATATATATATATATATATATATATAATCTGTGTTTTCACGTGTATTATTTTCATATTTAGTTACACTATGCTATACACATAAACTACAATCAGATACTGGTACATGTATGACAGAGACAGCTATCTAGCATACCTCCATGCAAAAAAACAAAACAAAAAAAACAACATTTTTTTACCACAACAGATAAGGCACTGTCTTGTTGACTCAATCTTGGTAGAAAAGCCAGTCCTGAACGAACTTGGTAATCTCTGAATCCTCCCGCCACAGAAAGGGTAGTTAAATTTCTTAACTCTTGGGCGTTTAGAATCCAATGATTGTTTACAGCTGTATAAAAATCTATAAAATACATTAAAATCAATCAATTTCCCATAAATCTATTTTATATATTTAAAAAAGCTGCGGAAAGATTCAACTAAAAAGTTTCTGTAAGCCCTCCTAGAGGCGTTCAAGCTATGATTACCACTGTTGATTCATATAAGGAACAAAAATTATTGTTTTAATGCCAAGGAGGTAGTAGTTGGGAGAGACAGATGCACTCACGCTTCCTCTATTAGCTGAGCACTTATTTTGTTTAGGTAGCAAATCACGGTTCTATTTTAAGGGTGGCAATAATCCAGAAACAGTCAGTCAGCAAGAACAAAGCATTGCATTGCAATCAGTTATAGGAGGAAAAATTAATACAAACACAATAAATCAAATTTAGCAACTAAACATAACCCACTCCTCTTGGGTGCCACAGAGAATAAAGAAAATTAATGTCTATTCTTTTCCTTCATCAATTCCTTCTATATCTACGTGAAACAGCAAAGTAGACACAAAGCACATATTTCATCAGCATAATTTAGTTATCTTTCCAATAAGTTAACAGTGCATACATAATGATTATACTTTCTTTTTCATTTCAGTTAAGTAAGCAGAAAATACATTGCATCTTCTATACATATAGATAAACATATTATGTAAAATACATAGTTACACCTATATCCAATATGCTCCTCCACACACTTTGGGAGTGACAAACATTAACAACTTCAACAAAAATAACTCCATTCAGGCAATCCATTCGACAAAGAAAGCCATTACAGAGTTCAAGTTTTACAAAAAAAAGAAAGAAAAAATTGTCATTCTCTGAAGAGCTTGCGAAATTAGTTACACACACTGCAGCTTATTGAACATAGAAATTATTTGGACTTCTGCCCCTTCACAGAAGCATAGGCCCACATAGTCAATTTTATAATGACATTTCACTTAAAGTAGCATAGTGCACAGAAATAATCGCTACAGTAATAAAGGAATAGATTAATTACAGCAAACAGAACATTCTGCGCACACAAACGGCTCCAAGCCTCAGCAATTCGCAAGAATCTCACCAGCTAATGCATGAGGGAATCAGTAAAGAAGTAAAATGTAGTTAGGTTAGGTTACTTACCAGTAAGATATTTATCCAAAGGCATTACAGGTGCAACATGAGGTGTAGCTTGTGTAATGAGCAGATTTATAAGTTCAGGCTTAAAATTCTTCAGGGTAAGCAATGCTCTTGCAACAAGACCACCCATGGAATGGCCTACTATTGCAACGCTGCTTGGTGCAAATTCTCGGTCCTTAAGCAAAGAGCAAAGCTCCATGTCAAATCTGGTTCTGATGTAAGCCTCCTCTGATTAGCAGGTGTTCATTCCCCCCCAGATCAACTTGCATCCCTTCAAGGATAATATTAATTAGTATCAACATAGGCTAACAGAAAACTTTTCTAGGAAAACAGTATGGAAGGTGATGCTATATTATTATTTTAATAAGCTAGAGAAAGTTTAAAGCTGTACTACAAAAAAAGCATGCATTACACATGGAAGTCTTTGTTTATAAACAATAAAGAACCTAATCAGGGCTCCAAGATTGTCACAAACATTAAAAATCTATGAAAGAGCAGCAGTTCTCTCTTGTGCTGTTACTATGATCAATTACCTACACACAGGATAAAGTCTCCCTCCCTTATTCATCGTTCTTCAGTTATCTGTCAGAAAGAGCTGACCAGAATTCCATTCCAAAACACAAGTACATGTTCTAGCATATGGCACTACTTACCCTGTACAACTTAAGAATTACTTTTATGCATTCATGCACAAATTTGGTCTGTCGTTGGAGAGTACCACCATACAGTGCAACCAACTCCTCATTGAAGTTGACAGTGAAGAAATTAAAATGATACTTGAAGTCAAGATCTTCTGCTTTTCTAAGTGCAATGGATCCGAGAGAACGCACTAGGAAAAATCACATAAATTAAGCAGGGACTGTTAGACTGTCCTAGCACCATCATCAGTAGACAAACACAAATACATAACCTATCAAGAAACAAATGCTATTTTAAATTTATAAATGACTTGGCAAGAATAATGAAAGGAAAAAAAAAAAAAAAAGATGGAAGGCAAATCTTTTCTAAACTGCAACCCCACTTGTTTTACAAAAGCAGATTTGAATATATAAATAATTACAACAAAAATATCAGCCAGCCACTGACAGTACTGAATTGCAAAATGAGAAATGTAGCAATTATCCTGTTTTTATAAGCATCCTTCTGACAGAAAGAAGTATGAGTAAACACATCCTAATACAAGTTTTCAGAAGCATGTGGAAGAGATGTCTGATGAGGTAAAAGAACAGGTTGGAGTGAGGTATGGAGAACTGCATGCTATGGCATGGCAGCTGACTTCATGGACACAATGTCTAAACCAAATTGATAAAGGCTTACGCTCCTTCACCTGAGCATTGCTCTTCTCATCTCTTTTGCACCTTCTCATCACCGCCCGTACAAGAACACAAAATGAGTATTCTTGCCTTCAACTAGAAAGGCAATGCTATTGCTGGGGTTTTCTAAAATTCCTTTGAAGACTACCAGTCTAGAACAACATTCCCAAATACCACCCCAAGATGTATAGAGGAGAAGGAAACCAAAGCCCAAAGAACACTTCTCCACCAGAAGTCCTGAGGGAGAAAATGCCCTGTTTATGAGGCCTTGCTTCTGACCTGTGCTCATCTAACCCTGGCTGCTATTTAATACAGCCTTCTGAGTGCAGCACTGTGACTGAGGAGACAGGGCAGGACAGGAACAGCACCAGCTGCAAACAAAGAGCATGACAGGGTAAGAAGGAAAGAAAAGAGTCCCCAAAACAAGTGTACACGTCTACAAATAAACTAATGATCTGCCCAAGTCTGTCATTTAGAAGCAGGATTTGTCTTAGAGTGCAACAGCTTCAGAGGTCTGCAGCCTGCAGAATTCTCCTCAGAAAAGTTCACCAGAGAGGTGAACAGAACCAACTAAACTTCAGCAAAGCTTTTCATGTTAGAAAATAACATTACTGAAATATTTTATACATTCAACCACCTAAACAAATATTATCAGCATGATGCAAATTATAAGTAGAATTTGTAGTCAATCATTCACCAATTCTATCTAAAATTGGTAAGTAATAAGAACACCTTCAAAATGGTTTGAAAAGACCTAAAAGGTCAAGCATCCCATCACAACTTTATACTTTGGAAGTTGTGGTAGAAGGAACACGAATATTGCCAAAGATCACAAGGCAAGTTTGTGACAGGTTCCTGATTAGAACTCGGGATCTCAATTCTCCCAGTTCCAGGTCTGTTCCCACAAATTAAACCAGACTGTCTTCTCTCGCGCAAAGGCTGAATTTTGTAAATTTTACAAATTTCACTTTAGTGCCTGTGAAAGATAATGGATTCACATCTTTCAAAAGTGTCTGTAACAAATCAAAATAAGAGCCCAGAAAACACAGCAGCGATGCTTGCTTTCATTTTTCAACCATCAACAATTTTCAAACAAGCATGAAAAGAACAACAGCAGCAACTGTTCAGCTAGGTATCATACCTAAAATATATTATTCCACAATAAATTCTAAATGAAATGTGAATTTTCATAATAAACCATATTAAAAATATTCTTAGCCATAGAATAAATCAGTTTTGCCTTAATCAAAGATTTTGGAAAATGAATGTGACTTACTGCCAGTCTCCCTGAATCACTTTATCAAAACAAGGAATAAATATTTGAAGGCACTCATCTAAAGTGGCAGGATATCTGCAGCAGGCAGTACTCCTTCTACTCAACTAGGTTTTTCTTTATATATTTCATTTTGATTCCTAACATACACTGAAAGTACCATTCTTTTTCCTGCATAATGAGGTCCTGCCCTGATTTTAGAGACAGCATTATCTTACATTATGTTCATAATGTTATTTGGATGCTACTGTCTCTGCAAAGCCATGTGAAAGTACGAGTTTGCAAAATATTTTACTTTTTCATAAGCTAAGCAGGTATGTTGTCTGCGAAAATAACCTTGTAAAGGTTCTCTGAAATTTGATAATTTAACCACCAAGTCTGGTGCAAATATAAGGAAAAAATTATCATGGTAAAACAGCAAGGTTTAGGCTGAAGTTTTTCCCCATATACACACACAAGTTTTGCTAATGTCTGAAGGGTGTTACTAAATGTTTCAAAGTACATTTCAGAGAACAAAAATAACAGTAACAAACCCAGCTTGGAAGGAATTCTGGATACTCCAATGGACATGTAAGCACAGTACTTCACATGCAAATCATTAAGCTTGGTATTTACATTGAAAAATAAAAAATGCTTTAAAACTATTCCTTCTTTTCACCTGGAGCCTAGAAGTGTAACAGGCAGTAACATGGAAAACCAAAGCAGGCCATGTGTAGAGGGGGAAGATGATACTAAGGAAAAAATAACCACGACATAAAGAATTAGGAAATATTGAAGCTACAAGTTAAACCATAAGATGATGCTTATTTCTATAGTATGTAACTAATACAACTTCTGATGACAGGTGGCAGCTGATTTACCTTCTTCTGATCAAATTCAGGTATTGCTTTATTTGGCACAGCTGCTCTGAACACTGTTCAAATCAAAAGCAAATGTTTTTGATTGGAAACACATAGCAAGGGTGCAGTGCTGCCATAATACAGCATAAATTGTACTGTTTCTGGCCTTCAGAAGATAACATCTCACTCCAGAAATATATTGTAGCTCAACTGCTTAACTGATTTCAAATAAAAATCAAGTATTTTGCCTTCTTGAAATTGACCACGGACTGATAAGGATTAACGGCACGATAAGATGATCGACCATATTTGATATCATTTCAAACAGAAAACTTCTTGCTGTTAACTAATGCATAACTATGAGAACTCTTTGCAAAATACCTATAAATTAGGTAAATGCTTACCTTGTTTGTAACTGCCAGCATTCCCAGGAAGAAAGAGAACTGGAATTCCTGTCAATACTAGATTTTTGTTTTCTTCAGCATAATTCCCCTCCCCGTAGAGATAGAGCTCATATGCTGGATATCGCCTGGCTGTTTTCTTCGGTAATTTTATTTTCTGTTGCAAAAGAAAACATGGCACAGAATCAAAATACTATCCTCTAGCACCCAAGAACTCAGAAGATTTTCGAAATGCAAATAGGCTACTACAAAGAAGGCAGCTCAGATCTGTTGAACAAGGTGAAGAGGCTATATCCTTACTAAAAGGCTGAACTGAAAGATAGCTGATGCAGTTTGGAATGTCAGGATGTTCTCATTAAAATCTATTACGCATGGAAAACATAGCTTATTGTTCACCTTTTGAACATGAAGACTACATAGCCTAGTTTTCCAGTGCCTAGAAAACTAAATAACATTTGTTTCTGAATGTGGATTTAAGCTTAAAGAAACCAAATATGACATCTATACTGTTGCAAACAAGAAAATACAGTGGCTATCCAGCCATTAAAACACTTTGGTTTCTGTTTTATGTAGTGATTTAAAGAACAGTCTGAAGAACACAGAAGGAAAAACTTCAATGGGTTTTGCTTTAAAAAGTTCAATAAACGTAAAATGTTGAGTACTTATTTTAAGTAGGTATTACTGTGCATGAGTGGGCTGCAACTCCTTGAAACAGTTATGAACTTGAACCAGCTTTAAACAAACTGGGAATGACTGCAATTGTGTATCTGTTAAAGTTGCACATCCTTAAAGTAACATACTACAGGGAAAAAAAAAAAAAAAAAAAAAAAAGGAAGTCACATCTCCCAGGACATGAGATTTGAGGCCAGAAACCAGGACACCTGAGTGATACTAATTATACGCTTGTTAGAGCATTTGGTTACCTATCGTGATAATTCACAGATAAATGAAATAATGAACAAACTGTATCAAAATGCCTTTTTTTTTTTTTTTTTAATCTTAAGGTAACATTTTATTTTACATCACAGCAAAGTGAAAATTAAACCCAGCTTTGCATCAGGAAACTTCTCTAAAGTCTCCCTCATGTGCCTTGCTTAAGTAGAATTAAGTAGAAGCATCTCTATTGCAGTCGGTTCTCCCACCTCTGACTACAGTTAAGGTGATTTAGCTGTAATTCCCACCACACACACATGCACACTCATCCCCTCCCCTTTTCATCTCTGTCTGTCCCTCCTTGCCTACAGACCATTTCCTTTCCCTTAGTCTTCACCTTGTTTGCCATATTGGTTGTTTGCAGCCTGTCCTTAGTGTCATATATCTATATTATATATAGAATAAAAGATTGGTGTCTGTATATATCAAAGATACATACAAAGTATATATACACACAAACAGTTACAATTCCTTCACTTTGAACAAAAATGTTAAGTTTTGTTCAGGACTTACCATTTTCTAATCTTTCTTACAAATTCCTTTCCCTTGACCTTTCCATCACCTCGTCTCATCAGCTTCGCTAACCTCACTGTCCCTTTCTCATTCCTTTCCATTGTTCCTTTTTTGAAGGTGTTCAAATTTCAGGGGAGGCACACACAAAATCTATTTAATTATAGTCAGTTTTCATTAGTAAATTAAGCATACTGCCTGACTAATCAAATAACAATACTATTCAACTATTCTTCCACAACATCATTCTGGTTCACCATCTTTTCAAAATCTTTTACGGGCAATAAAAATCAATGAGCTGCCTACTTTTTTTCTGCAAAGTATGGTACTCCTCTACTACAACAAAACGGTAACGCAGATCTCCCAAGGGAAACAGAAGTCCCTGTTCCACAACAGAGGTTTTAAATTTTGATTTCCCAAGACCCTGGTTACATAATTGGCTGTAATGAGCTATGGCAAGTTTTTACAATGTCAACATCGGCTTCAGTTTTCACTGCACTTCTAAGAAAATCAGGCGTGTGTGAAAAAGCCCTCATTAATAACTTCTGAACCTCATAACAAGTTTAGCCAGGACAAAGATTGGTCAAGTTCAAATACTGCAATTCTGCAACTCAAGCAAAAATAAATAAATAAATTAAAAATAATTTTTTAAAAAATCCATACCAATTCCTTTATTGGTATTAGCTCAACTGTGAGCTATACCACACTGTTAGACACACCAAAAAAAAACAGACTCCAGAAAATCAAACTTTTTGTTTCCCTGGTCAGAGAACTATTTGTTTTGAAATGCAGTACACAGCCTGGCAGGGAGAACAGGTACCATTCATCTGAAATCCCTACCTTGTAGTTTCGCACCAACACCAGCGTTACAAATACATTAAGAATGAAACAACCAACCTCTTCAGCAATAAAAAGGTAGTTGAAAAGTATAACGCCTTAACAAACTCCATCATGGACATATTTTTTCCCCAAAGTACTGTTCTGCACGCAGTAAAAGTGACCGCTTAGGGATTAGGAGCTTGGAGACACACTGCAGCGAGACGTAACTTGCATCCCTGCTGCGTGGAACTCCTGCCCTTAGCCCTGTTCCCGTGCCCATCCTGAAGCAGTGCATCTCTTACAGCACTGAACTTAGACCTGAAGCACTGGCACGGTGAGCCAATACCAAAGCTGTGCTGGTAAATGACGGTTTCAGGGAACCTCCAATAACATCAAACAGATTATGCCAGTAACTTTCCCTTGGTTGGCTTTGAACTGAAACTGAAGTAGGTTTCGGCTACTAGGAGAGCTGAAAATTTGCTGCATACCGTGTAAGTATTTATAGTTGGTTAAACAATTTTACTCTACAGCACTGACAGAACAACCCCTGCAGCTATCCCAAGGCTCTCTTTCACACGCTAACATGCACGAAACTTGACCGTGTTGAGATAATCACGTGCAGTTAACGGATCCTAAAATCAACTTGCTGCTTTGTTATGAATTTAGGAACCAAGTTTTTGCTGCAAGATCTTCCTTACTATGCAGGCCCAGCTTGAAACCTCCTTGAGAACAGCAGATTATGAGGCAGAATATTTGATTATGTTTTTTCCAAAAGAGATGATGCTAAATGACCGTTTAAGAACTGACAGAACATGCTTTGTGATGCTTTTAACAAAAACAAAAATCCTGCAGTAAGAACTATGTTAAAGAACTGTTTTTAAAGAAGTGGATGTGATAATAGCAGCAATGCTACCTCGGTTCACATGTTGACATCCCCACAGTATAATGTAACGTGTACCATAACACATGATGGTGTCTGGAGAACGACAATTCCCTCAGCAGCTGTCTCAGAATCACAGAATTTTCTAGGTTGGAAGAGACCTCAAGATCATCAAGTCCAACCTCTGACCTAACACTAACAGTCCCCACTAAACCATATCCCTAAACTCTACATCTAAATGTCTTTTAAAGACCTCCAGGGATGGTGACTCAACCACTTCCCTGGGCAGCCCGTTCCAATGTCTAACAACCCTTTCGGTAAAGAAGTTCTTCCTAACATCCAACCTAAAACTCCCCTGGAGCAACTTAAGCCCATTCCCCCTCGTCCTGTCACCAGGCACGTGGGAGAATAGACCAACCACCACCTCGCTACAGCCTCCCTTGAGGTACCTGTACAGAGCGATAAGGTCACCCCTGAGCCTCCTTTTCTCCAGGCTGAACAGTCCCAGCTCCCTCAGCCGCTCCTCATAAGACTTGTTCTCCAGGCCCCTCACCAGCTTCGTAGCCCTTCTCTGGACTCGCTCGAGCACCTCCATGTCCTTCTTGTAGTGACGGGCCCAAAACTGTCTCCTTCAAATTGATTCAAGATTTCCAGGAAGGTCGTTCAGAAGGTCTCTAAGAGGTTTTGTCAGCAAAGCGAGAAGCTACGGGCAGGTCCGTGAGTTCCCTGCCGCCCGCCGTGTGCTCACGGACGTGGGAAAATGGCTTACACCGGGACCTCAGCCGCTCCCTTCTTCGGCAGGTCAGCCGCTTCACAGAGCCAGAGAGGACCGAGAAACAATGACGGGACTCGACCCGCCGGGCACCACCAGCCCCGTGCTGGCGCCGTCAGACCTGGCCCAGCCTTCTCCTCCCTCAGCAGCTCCGAGAGCCTCCGGCCGGTTTCGCCAGGGCTACAGGTACCTCACCCGGCAACTACCGGCGGGAGGAAAGCGCGAAGGTTTTTATTTCCTTTGCTACAAGCGGGCGGATTTGGCTCCTCCCGGCGGGCGCCCCGAGGTGCCCCCTGAGGTACCGCGGCGGCCCCGCCTCGCCCATCGCGCCCCCGAGCCCTTCCTCCCCTCGCGGCTCCCAGCGAGGCCGCCGCCCCTCCGCCCACCGGCGGCGCTGGGTGCCGGCGGGCTCCCTCCCACCTGTTGCGGCGGCGCCGCCCGCCCCGCTCCCTCAGCGGCCCCGCCGCGCCCCTTCGGGCTGCCGCCCCCCTCGCTCACCAGGTACTCGGGGTACTCGAACATGTAGGTCATGCTGCAGCGGTTCTCCTCGTAGAGAAAGAGCACGTCGCGCACCCCCAGCAGCGCCAGCGCCGCCAGCGCCCCGTAGAAGAGCGGCGCTGCCGCGGGCAGCCGCCCGCTCGCCCGCCCCATCGCGCTGAGGTGCGGAGCGGCCTCACCCCGCGGCCGCGGGCACCGCGGGGAGGGACCGGGCGGGGAGGGACGGGGCGGGCGCCACAACCTGGCCGCCAACGGGAGCGGGAGAGGTGCGGCCGCCATGTTGGGGAGGTCGGCGCTCGGCGCGCCGCCTGCCCGCCATGTCGGGGAGGGCAGAGACGCAGCCGCCCGCTGCGAGCCCGCCATGATGGGGAGGTCAGGGCGCGCTGAGGGGACGCCTCCCCTCAGACACGGCGTAGCTGCAGCTGAGGGAAAGAGGAAATAAAAATACGTTTTCGGCATCTTCACCTAGCTCGGTACTTAAACATTATCCCGTCATTTAAAATAAATAAAATGTACTCCGTTTTCCAACAGTATTTGTACCATTTTTATTTGTAAAAATAACCATCTGAATGCATCTCAATAGTAGTTTACAGTTAGGGTTTTTCATTACATTAATACAGCATTCAGTAGTTGAAAAAAAGTTACTAGGCTGTGCTTGAGAAGATTCAGGCTGAATTCCAAGTCATTCACCGAAGTAAGTCTTTTTCCTCATTTTATACGTGACGTTTACCAAGTCTTTGAACTTCAATTTACAAAAGAAAACAATACCGACAAAACCCCACTGAAACCATCAAACAATATTTCATATTGTTTATTACAAATGTTATGCAAAATATAACACTGGCACCAGATTCATATCACCATGGTTTGTAAAGATATATTGCACATGCTAAAGCATAAAATATAAGACAAAACCTACAAAACATAAGATATTGGCTTTAATATGTAGATCACTGCATAAGAAACGCATAAAATTACATTTTATACACACACTCAGATTGTCACTAGTTTAAAACGCCCTTTCCTATAACACTGATCTAAGGTTTACTTTTTGTGTAATAAGAAAGCATTTTCAGCACTGCAAAAATTATACGTTATTCCTATAGAAATTTAGCATATTAATTTTCATTTCAATACAGGTAGAACATATGAAAAGAAGAAACACTTTATACATTCAAAGAAGAGTTGAAATGAAAATTTACTGGTAATATATTGCTTTTATAACACTCAAATGAAAAAAAAAAAAAAAAGAGACAACTTTCACAAAACATTTCCATAATACACAAATATAAAAAGGCACTCTAATATTTCTTACATGACTAAGAATAAAAATCACAATTTTCTTTTAAGTCATCCTCAAGATACATAACCAAGTTTCTCAACAGTACAATGGATAAACAATTCGTTTCATGTGTTTGTTCTAATTTAATAATCTGGCAGTTGTTTACTGCATAAAAGTACCAAACACATTATGGTGCCCTTTTAGTAGCGATGAACAGAAATCCCCTGAGCTATTTCACAGCAATTTCAGGCAGTCCGGAGGTTTTTACTCAGTATTTATGAGAGAGAGACATGGGACCCAATCCTGCTATGGATTCCACCTGCAACTGTGGTTAAAATACAAGATGAAAACTATCCTGCTAATAAAAGTGGGCAGACTGCTGCCCCTCACAAAATACCCACTGTGTGGTGCAAATACAGAAGTAGTCCATGTACTGTAAATTGCAGGATCCAGGGTTAAGTGCAACAATTCTGTATGATTAAATCTACCCTTGCAAAAAGTCCACAAAAAGGCATGGTGATTATTTACATGAGTGAGATTGTTCCCATGCTTAAATACCTGTCCTAAATAACAAATCTATTTCTACAAGTGACAAATTATATTACAGGTTAATGTACTAGCATACAGGAAAAGGGATTCTGGTGAGTTCTGGGGACAGGCTGATACTGAGTACTTCCAAAGGTCTTGCTTGTGAAGGTTTTCCTAAGAACACCATACTCAGAACATGGCTTTCCCAATGCCCATAAGATGCTAACAAATCATATTTTTCTAGGATTTCCGGAATACTGCATACTCACATCATTGCTAGTTTATAGAGAAGTTTAATCAGTAAAGTTTAAATTTGATTCCTAGAAGGAGCAAAGTTATTTGATAATCACCTATGCTTCTATAATGTTGTATATATCATAAAAGGCAGCAGTTGTACTACACAGTTACCAGAATTTCAAGGTATTGCAAATTTACAAAATATTTTCCGTAACTCTGTACTGTAGCAAGTAAAATACTGATTTGTTTAAAATAGCTGCTTGAAATAATACAATATTCTCCTTATAAAGGTCACTGGTTTTCTCCTAATGAAACAACTTCATGTAGGATAGCATAACTTTATTTCAGGGTTAGACATATTTAATCTCTGGTTGAAATAAAATTAAAAAGCTGTTCCTGCTGTAGAGCAGGTCGCAGCTATTTCTCATTTGTTTGGTTGTTTTAAATGCCATCATTCTACACAGAACAAACAAACTAAACTAAAACTTGGTATTTCATTTCTAAACATGACTGAAAACTAACAACTGGTCTCTCCTCTTATTTTCAGTGCTTACAATAAGGTGGTTATTGCTATTCTACGGGTTTTACATGACAAACTTTGAGAAAAGTCGATCATAAAAATGTTTCCTGTGCTACTTCTGAGGAGAAAACCAGTGTTTCAGGTGCTCTGTCATTCTACTGCTGAAAAGATAGGATTGAGGAAAAACATACCTTTGTCTTCATAGACACTATCCCTTAGGAAGTTCATTGCAAATTTTGGAAATTTGTTAACGTTCAAGGAAACGATGGTTAATTTTAGCAAAGCAAAATAAACAATGTGTGTTTTTTTTCCAGTTGAAGAACTGGAAATCTGTTGATGGATTATTATTATTTTTAAACAATTCAGTGGAACATGGCTAAAAAGTACTACTAAAATAGAAATCCTTACTTTTCATTTACCCTGACGAAAGCATGCACTCAGGAAGAAGCTCTTCTCATCCTCCCAGCACAGATTTAGGCCTGCAGATATCCTGAGTGTGAATCACTGGAACTTGTAACACCCTAACTCCATGCTACATTACCTTTTCTATAACTTTACTGTAGTTGTACAGTGTTCTCTCACCTGTCTAGCAAGGTGTTGGATCCCTTTCTTACACTTTCAAATGATGATGAAAGGTGTTTTGCTCTCTGCATTTTACCAGTATAGCCTGTGGACTTCATCTTTGCATTCCACAGATTAAGATGGGCACACTTCTGAAGTGCATCAGTCCTTCCTTTTTCCACTCAGGCCATCAGTCTTGCCTAGATTCACATTTTATTTTGCATTACACAAAATAATATGCACAACTACTACCAAGGAGAAAAAGCCATAGTTATTTTTCCTGGGTATTTGTTTCATTTCAAATAAATATAAACACATTTACATTAAAAGCATATGAACATTTTCCTTAGCCTGGAAAAAAAACAAACTGTGGTCAACACATAATTAGTTACAAATGTCAACTTGAAACCTGCATCATAAAATGTAAAATTCACTCAAGACTACTCATTACCTCAAAAGTTTATAGTTTTATCATTTAGAAAAACTACTTCATTATGTCACTCACATTTGAAGAAAAAAATAAAAGTAATAAAGTCTTCAATTTAATCACTGAAGCATTTTGGTCCTCTTGGTACAGCTGGTTAGTTCATGATAGGCTTTTGTTTGTTTTGTTTTTGTTTATAAAGTCTCATTCTTCCTTTTGTACTTCTGTTGCAGATGAGGGTCGGGGTCCGTTTGACCTAGAAACTTTGGCAGAAGGAGTAAACATATTCACAAGTTGACATTGCTTTCAAAGCTGGTGACAATAGGCTCTTTAGCATGCATCTCCGATCCCATGCATGGTGCATGGTACATATTTGTTTTCTCGTGTTTGGTATTTCAACTTTTGGTGTTATGCTTTCATTACTTGACCTCTACTCGGTTAATCCAAACACTGGCAGAAATATGTTAAAAATCAATATTGTTTACAGTAAAAATTGGTTATTTAAGCATAGAAAATAATTTTAAAAATCTATTTAAGTTGGCATGTCATCATAAATGTTTACATACACCTTTGTCTACACCTGATTTCTTTTTCTGATACTAGATTCATGGTTAATGGCTCAGGTGACAGAAACTTCTAATGACCCTAATTCTGTAGTGCAAATAAACTGTACATGCTTGTGCTGAATTGGAGAAAAAAAAAAGGGGGGCCAAGTGATTTTAATTTTTCACAAGTGGTTCCACTAATATCAGTGGGGAAACATGGTGAGACAAGTAGAATTTGGCCTTAAGAGTTTATAACTATATTTTTCTAATTACGTGCTGCAACTAATAACTGTAAAAAGTGCTTTCTGTACGTTTAAGTGCTTAATACGTTCAGAATGTATTTTTTTTTTCCTGTAGAAAAGTAATACAGGCAATTTTAGGATTTACAACTTCACCTTTGGTTTGTGTAAAAGAAGTTATCTAATTATCAGAGCCCCTGGAATTAGTAAACAGACAAACAGAGGAAAGGAGCGATGCTTGAAATCTATGAAGGCTACATTGAAAATATGTTTGTGTACTAACAGTACAGCTTAAATATGTAAGTTTTACAAACAGTTCCCTGTTTATTTGTGCTGTCAAAAAGAAAAAAGGCATTTTCTCTTTTTTACTTCAAATAAGAGGTAGAGACTTTCCACAGGGGCACTTAGGGCCTAAAGAAAACATGAGGAAGCTGAAAAGCTGCAGAACATTAATGGGAATATTATTCCAGTAAGTCCCCCTTTGTTATTTAAAGGCTTAACACTACATATCTTTCAATACCTACTTGTCAAGAGAAATAGTTTAGAATATAGCAGTGGGATTTGAGCTCTTTAAAAAGACCAAAACTACAAGCTGAAAGGAAACAATAAGGAAAGAAAAAGTTTTCAATACCAAAAAGTCAAAATGTTTCAGAATCAGAATCATTTTCGTTGTACCCATCCTCTGTTCCTATGTTATTACTCAAGGGCTTATTACAAGAGTTAATGCTACCCATACTGGAGCCATCGCAGAGATGTGTCCTGCCCAAACTGTCTTTTTTAAAACAAGCGAAGTTGAAAGCCGTCATTGAACTGGAAGGAGAAAAAGGCATCATGGTAGCCAAAATGAGTGCCAGGCAGTCAGCCACGTCTTTGTTAGGAGCGCAAGCCAGGGCTGGCGTATGACCTGGGCACAAATGCAGACAAGGCAATGGTTAGTACTACGGGTACTGAGAATGGCACTGAGCATTCCTCATATACATCTCTAGACGACTTCGTAAGCAGGAGATGTATGTTCAGTTACAATCATGCCAGGCAACAGGGGGGTGTTACTTATTTTAAATTAGACATGCTGGGAAAATACACACTTTATGGAGCATTTAAATCACTGTGACCACAACAAGCACCATTTTTTTAAATCAGGCAGCAAACAGACTTCACAATATGAATAAAAGCACTTGCTAAACACAGTTCTACAGCACAAACAATATGATGAATACAGAACATAGGGTGTACAGCAACAGGGGCAGAAACTGGCTTCAGTTTCTGTACATATGAACAAGTCTCATTCTGAGAACAACGACTTTCATTAGAACATAAAAGATATTAGTTTTAACATATTTTGGAGTACTAAGCAAAATTTCCAAGAGTGATCAGTTGAGCATATACTCAACTCAGAAAGCAGTTAATTTAGGAATGAAATTGTAAGAGAAAAGAATTAGACCGGTGCATGTGGTACACGTATAGCAAGTGTGACTATGTGGACGTTCAGTTATCCAAAATTTGCATTATGTTAGAGGAATACCAACTGTATTCAGAAAGCATGGCAAAGGTTTTAAATATAAAGTCATCTTATAATATAGATGTCAGTAAAACAAAGAACTGGGGAGCTATCAGAAATCTGTCTTCACTGAAGTGAAAGAGACAAAATGTGGCTCCTGGTCAAGGACTGCCACAAAGTAGCTCCTCATGTAAGCAAATCTTTGAAATCATATGCTAATAACACTTGCTATCTATCCATTTTGCAGGCTGCTGCGCAGTACTGTGAAAGTGGACTGTGCTCTGCACTTTCCAAGAACTCCTCCTTTATGCTAAGAGCATACAAATTATTTTGCAGATGGCTAAATCTTAAGTGCTGCAGCAAAAGTAATCTGAGGCATTACTTCTTACTGCCTCAAGCAAGCTGAAAACACCTGCAGTGTAGATGTGTTTGGTGGACAAATGTGAGTAGTTTTGTAGCAAACTACCCACACTTAAGCACCAATTGCAGTGAATGCATCCCCTAAATAGAATTCTTTCTTCTACCGAGTTCCAAGTTCAAGTATTCTTTAGAATTGTACTTAAATTTCTCTTTTAAACCGTGTGTGCAGTTGTTCCTATAAAAATTAAACGTATCAAATTTGAACTTAATTTTCCACTCATGACATACATGCAGATTAGCTAGATCTGCATGTACAATTTTAACAACCAAAACAAAATGGTGGTTAGAAGCTAGTCCGGTTCATTTTTCTGTCCCCTAACTCTAAATTGAGATTAGGGCCAGATGACCTCAGTGGGACTCATTCATGCAAGTTTACCTAAAAGCAACTGGTTAATAATAAATACTCACCACTCAGTTCTTTGCATCCATAGATATCAAATCTCTTGCATTGATGGCTAAGTTTTATTACTGTTACTTTACAGATATGGGGAGATGGAGGTACCAAATTATTATACTCATGCCACCAAGTCAGTATTGTAAGAGAAACCAGCTTATTTCAGGAAGACATTTTTGAAAATATTAATTATAGAAGCACAGCTCCCTATGGGCTTTATTATGTTTAAGGAAGGACTTCACTGAGATCTGAAACAAAATTATCACATTTATTAACTAATCATGTATTTTATGAGGTAATATAACAGTAATTTACTTGCATCTTGGGTTAGGTCAGACAATTGGAAAGCACAAGTTTTGATCTCAGAATGAACTAGGACACAGTCAAACATATGGTGATGGTTTTCTTCCTACCCATTAAAACATGCGCTGATTGAATGCATAATCCTTAATTCTTCTGCAAGGCGTCAGAATTATCCGGTGCCACTTGCATGTTTAGGAAATTCAAGTTACCACTGCACTCAAGCATTAAAAAAGACTAGCTGTTGACAGTACATGCAAAATGAACAGTAAAAGGGACCACTGTGATGTTCAGAATACATTTCTATATTAAAAAAATAATTAAAAAAAGAAGAGCGTCCTTTTTAATATAGATACTCACACAGTTCATTGTCTGTTCTTGGAAGAATATAAGCATCAATGATGTCTACCAGCTTTTAAGTCTATAGCGTCAGTCTGTTGTAAAATTACCTGTTAGGTACTACTTAAGTTTACCAAAGTGTATTATTTACTTACCATTTTCATCTACTGCTAGGACACATGCCCCTTTGGCTAGCAACTCTTCAACCACCATCTTCAAGCCATTACGTGCAGCAATATGGAGAGGTCTACAAAACAAAACATCAAAATTAAAGTTTAGTTTAAAATAGTCCTTCTAAAAAAAGTTAGGCGGTACTTAAAAGATATCCAGCATCAGAATGTTTCCCTCTGAGGATCATGACAATTATAATCTAGACATTAAATTATATTACAACCTTTAAAATAATTCTGGTGTACCATATCTATAAAATATGTGGAAAATAAATATAAGCAATTATCTTTATACATGCAAAGATTGCTTAACACTTGCCAGTCTCAAGGATTTCTTTAAAAACCTGTCACAGTTTTCCACTGCTTGCAGCACACAATTGACATTTAAAAGGAAAATGTATCGAAGACTGAAGAAATGCCTTTGTTCTATCCTTAATTCTGGCTACTACAGACTGTTCAAAATCATTATATCACTTTTTTTCTCTTGAATATTCCATTAATAATTCCTGTTCCTGCAGTTTTGCTCCCTTACTAATGGGACAGGGGAAACAATTCCACATTGAAGGGAGGGGGGGGGGTTGGGGGGAAGGGCTTAGGTGGAATGGATTCATCTCTGAGCTCTAGATCTACAGCCTGAACCTGTGGTTCAGTCTTCTACTGGGGCATTCCTCCATTCCAGTCAAGCAGTTGCAGCTGGAGTAAGAATATTGATGGTTACAACCCTGCTGATAATGAGCACTATGGAAGGGAGTTGTACATAAACTTTGATCTCAAAAAACTTTAAAATTAAATGTAGTACCTTAATCTTAATATATTATTTATATTTAAAGTGAAGCTTGAAAAGGTAGGAAATGACAGTATACATTCACGTGATTGAAAGACATTTTGATACAGTCTTCAAATAAATGACCTCATATTATTTTTCCAACAAACCACACAGAGTTAGCATCAAAGAAGTCAAAATTAAAAGTGAAAATGCAATATAAATCTAGTGTTTTCAGGGGCAAGTGCTTCAAAAAAAACTCAGAAATTTAACTTCCTTTTTCTATAAAAAAATCCAAGACATGAACTTGATAAGCTAAATCAGAATCTCTGGGTAAGTTAACTGAACTTGAGAGGATCAGGTTATACTTACGTCTGCAATGCATTATTTTTTGCATTAATAAGGCTCTGTTCTTGTATCTTGTCAAGTATTAACAAGGCACATTTTTCATGACCCTGTAGTTGAAAACAAAAAACTGTATTAATTCACCAAGGAATGTAAAACAGGCAAAAGAAATGTTACATATAAAAGCAAAATATAAAAACTCAATTTAAAATACGTTATATGCTACTCAGTTTCTAAGGAACTGTAATGAGTGAATTGTAAAAGCCTTAAAACACCGTTTACAAACTGTCAATACTAGGATGCTTTAGCACATTTACAATTTTAGACATTCACCTGTGTTTCAACCCTCCACTCATATATGAATTCACCTTCTCAGCTTTCAGGGAAGACTGACATTTCTTTTGAGAGCGCATTCAACTGATGACTTACAAGGACTACACAATAACAGAAAGTGAGAGCGCTTAATCTCAAAAACTAATAACATATTTCCTAGGTCTTTAAATGCCTTCTGTATTATTAATAAACTACTACAAAAGCCCTTCAACATCAGAGATCTGTGAAAATGAAACTGAAAATAATACAGATCAGAGCCTGTTTCTCATACTCTTTCAACAAAGTGAGTCTACAGCCCTGGCAGGTGAACAGCTGCCTGAAGGACCTTGGGAATTCAGCGAGGCTCTTGTGTCTATGGAAACTGGTTTTTCTATCTGGAATCCTATCTGGGAACAGGAGGAAAAGAAAAGTCCCAGGAGAGGGAATCCCATGGACTTCCTTTTTTAATTTTTATTTTTCAAAAACAGGCAACAATAATTGGAATTAATGGGAAAAAAGTTGGGAAACCCACCACCACCAATCTAATCAATACCCCTGCTTTTACTGCTGTAGAGTTTAAGATAAAATTTTGGGTTCCTTCCACATAATTTGGAGAATAATAAATATTATTTCAGCTGTCATCCTTATTTCTCAATTTACTAAACCTTGAAATAGACTTGGAAAAAATCTTGGTACAGTGTTCTCACGACATGTCTGACCATCACATCTCTATTGCAGAAATATTTGTTGGAGCTTTAACAAACACAAACATACACACAAACAGTGAAGACTATAGAAGCACACAGTTATCTTCAACTTACTTTACTGCTAGCCAAGTGCAAAGATGTATTCAAGTCCTTATCTTTTAATGTCAGGTCTGCCTTAGCAATGTTCACCAAGAAGTCTGAAGTTTAGTAGAAATCGATGAACAAATCCGATGGGCAGACAAATATGTAAAAACAGAGGGGAAAAAAAATTATTTCAATATATGTGTACATACATGCTAACCAATTAAGCCTTGATGCAATGTAAACTTTACAAGCATAAAGTGAAAATAATGAGAACAGACTAATTTTGTGTAGTTAATCAGCAGCCAAACGGAGAGCTAATACCTCATTCATTTTGCCTCAAACTGTTGAGCATAGATTAATCTATGTATCAATTTCCCAATTTGCAGATTAGCAAATTCTACCTAAATCACTTCCTGAGAACAACTCTGAATCCTGCTCTGAGAGGACTAAATGGCTATTACGCATGCAGGGTGCAGTCTGTGCTGTCAAAACTAAAGAAGAGGGAGTTTTGTTAAGTCAATATATCTGTAATCTGTATGTCTAGCCTGGAACAAAACAGCTGTGGATAGCATCAAGAGTAGTATTCCCTGCAATGGAAAAAGAGGTTACACTTAAAAGTTTTTTACACATGCAGTTTTATTGCTCCATAAAAAAAAAGAAGTAATAGAGAAAAGAAATGCTATTCCCCTTATGCTCTTTACAATGCATTCTTTGGAGGAAATAAGACTCAAGTTTGTTATTGCAAGGAGTCACAAAGACTGCTGAGAAACAATGACTGAGAAGAAAAAAAAAAAAAAACACAAAGACGTAAAGGTAGCTTCTTACAGGCATGCACAAAATTCACTTGTCTTCCTTAGTTTTCCCAGGAAAACACGATCACTTATTTGGGATCAGCAACTGCAGTTGCACTCAGAAGTGGCAAGGATTTACTCACCTACAGCACCTATGTGACCGTTTTGAGCTGCCATCATGAGAGGTGTTTTCCCTGCATGATCCGCAGCATTCACTTGGGCGCTGTGACTCAGGAGGAGCTGGAGGCATTCCACGTGATCCGCAAAGGCTGCTGCATGAAGGGGCGTTCTGTGGGGAAAATTAACACAACCACAGCTCTTGCTGAATAATTACAATATTCCTATTTACTTGCCTTCTCCAGAACCTGAAAGCACAAAATGACTTGGGTATTTTTTCCTATGAAACTTAAAAGTTATCACAAGAGGAAAGCCATAGTAGCAACATCCAAAATTAATCAAACCATATTTACAGTCTCTGTCCTGGTGCAATATAAACTTTAAAAGGGAATCAGAGGGTGGATATGGTATTGTGTAGAAACTTGTAGTAGCAGCATATTTATTTTAATGGAATGTACTCTGTAAAATGGAAAGCAGTACAATCCTTATTCATATGATTTTTATTTTTCTTAAACTTGAAATGGGAAAACTACGAGAAAAGAACAGATTCATTACTTAAATAAACTGAAGTATTTCAAGCAACAGTCAAAGACACGACATCAACTGGCTATGCCAACAGTATTACTATGAAAGGCAGGAAGAATTATGTCCACTTTGAAAGTTATCAGTTTCCACAAGACTGAAAGACACTAGAAGTCGTGCTGTCTCCCTGCGGCCTTTTGGGTCTGAAGTACAACTACTTGAGATGAAGGACAGTTGGTATGTAACCCACACAATTGTGTTACTTCAGTTTTTGCTTATCGGTAAGGATGAGGTGCTCTCAGCCTTACAGGAGTAAGTAATCACCATTACTCAAAGTTTTGTATTTGTTTTAATTAAGAGAAACAATGAGTATTAATTTTTTAGAATTTTAGCAATCTTAGGTACATATATACATGCAGTAAGATTACCAATGTGACTGAAGATTTGACTGAATATCTCTTGCTGTACCGATACGAATTATTTTGCTGTACAGAAATTTTCAGTCATTTGCTCTGAGAATGCTACCATAACTTTTAATGAAATATTTTCCCATTTGTACACACTATCACACCATTTAGCAAATAAAGGTGTTTATATGTTTAACAGAAAGAAAACAGATTCAGAGAAACAGCCTGGAGCGGTACGTTTTTTAAATAAACGTAACACTATTTTTTTTTTGACAGCCAAATCAAATACTTTACAGTATTCTTACTTCAAAGTCAGCCACCACTTAAGTTTGTTGCAGAGTAAGCTGCTATCTGACAGAGTCAGCATTGACAAGTCTTGGCTCAGCTATATATGATAAAGATTAGTTACAGAGGTTCAGACAGAATTATGAAAAATACGAGACGGATTCATGATGATGAAAGGCAACTTAAGAAGCTATTACCTTCCTTTGTCATCTTTGCAATTGACAATGTTGGCATCGATGGCTCCAATGAGCAGTGATGCACAGTTTTCATGATCATTGATTCTGCCAAAAGACAAGACATTTTTAAAAATGGTAAAAAGATTGCATCTGCTACTGTGGATTTCAGCACCTAAAGCAAAGCTAATCCTACAATTCACTATGCATAAGGTTAACTGAAAGTACAATACCAACCTAGGATTAGAACTTTAATACCTTAAAATCCTTTAATCTAAGTGTCAAACACTGGAAAGTACCTGGTCACTTACATAGAGAAAGCTTTATTCTAATGTTTAAGGTATCAAAACTCACATCTTCCAACTCACACTTCTAATACCTTTCCTTCATGGAGGTACTCTTCCTGGTTATTGGTATTTTGTCTTATTCCATTATGAACAGTGTTTAGTAACAGTATTAGCCATATATTATATCTCTAATATAGCTAGAAGACCATGCTGTCTTAGCAACAATTCTTTTATTTTAAAGTTGCATGCATTTTTAACATGCACATGTTTTTAGGTGAGTTTGAGAATTACATACCAGTTTAAAAGAAGACCAATATTTGGTTTATTTTAAGCAGAGTAAAAAAAAGTCTTTATATATATTCTTATTTCTCTGACATATTGTTTTTGATAATTACAAGGTTTGATATATAATAAATTACTTTTCTGCTATCCAATGATGTCAAGTGTAGAAAGAAAGCCTAGAGAATAGTAACTCCTATCAATTCTGGCATACATTAATTCTTTTAATAGAAGACAGAATTCATAATTCTGCCATTCTAACTGTTGGTAAGAATTAGGAAGGTTCGCGTTTGTTTTTACAGTGCTTAATTCCTTGCTCTTCTGATGGTTTATATGTCCTGATAAGCACGTTAGGTCGTAAATATCAAAGTAATCTTGCATTTTTTTGTAAAAATACATTTGCAATTATGTAATGAAAAGTTATGACTTCCCATATTAAAATGCACTGCTTTATTTGAATAAAGGATGTGTCTAAGATACGTGCATGGAAGAAGATTAGAAACTCATAATAGCCACCAACGTTTTGTTGTTCATAAGGAATAAGAGAACTTCAGATACAGAGTCTGCCTTTATGGCCAATCAATCCCTTTGGCTAGTACCAAAGGTTCCAGTTAAAAATTAAGTTGGAAGGAAGAAAGACCATGCAGGGAAATCAGTCTGGAAAATACTCAGCTGAGAATATCTTGGAAAAAATACGGCCCACACAGAGCACTGTTCTAGCATGGTATAGATTGTTGTTTTTAAGTCCCTTTTTCATTACTGCTTTTTTCCTGTTGCTAACAAAAAAAAAAAAAATCATATTGATTCTGACAAGCTTATTAATTTTCAGCGACTGGGTTTCAAAAGAAGCTCAAAAGGTCAAACTTACATGAACCAAGGCACTATAGCCTAGGTCATGGCCAAAGAATGGAATAGCTATGAAATTACACCCTGTGTGAAGAAAACACGTAGGTCTATACAGGTAAGCAAGGGAAAACAAACTAGAAGGAAGCAGAAATGCACCTATTTAATTACAAGTCAGCATTTCAACAAATAGCATAAATGTATTAGATTTACACACACACACACACAAAAAAACTCTTTATTGAGCCACTTTCTTTTTTTTTTCAACAGAAAGATAAGCACAATTTTATGACCAGATTTAAAATTCCCCTGTACTTGGCTCTGGTGAGGCCGCACCTCGAGTACTGCGTTCAGTTTTGGGCCCCTCACTACAAGAAGGACATGGAGGTGCTTGAGCGAGTCCAGAGAAGGGCAACAAAGCTGGTGAAGGGTCTGGAGAACAAGTCTTACAAGGAGCGGCTGAGGGAGCTGGGGTTGTTCAGCCTGGAGAAGAGGAGGCTCAGGGGCAACCTTATTGCACTCTACAGGTACCTGAAAGGAGGCTATAGCGAGGTGGGGGTTGGTCTGTTCTCCCACGTGCCTGGTGACAGGACGAGGGGGAATGGGCTAAAGTTGCGCCAGGGGAGGTTTAGGTTGGATATTAGGAAGAACTTCTTTACTGAAAGGGTTGTTAGTCACTGGAATGGGCTGCCCAGGGAAGTGGTTGAGTCCCCATCCCTGGAGGTCTTTAAAAGACGTTTAGATGTAGAGTTTAGGGATATGGTTTAGTGGAGGACTTGTTAGCATTAGGTTGGAGGTTGGACTCGGTGATCTTGGAGGTCTCTTCCAATCTAGACTATTCTGTGATTCTGTGAAAATTGCTTGTGCAAATAATCTCAAATAAAAATTGTTTTCTTCTCATGCTGCTACTTCTTCCAGATATATCCTAAAGCAACATATATGCATTTGTTACTGGAAATTTCTACTTACACAGCACAGTGCAATGGAGAGAAGCTATTACCATAGAATTTACGGAAAAATTTTTGTTCCAATAGTACCTCTATGCAGTTTTCATGACCTATAAGAAATCAGACAGTTTGCAGTGTTACACAAAGCAAGTAATTCACTCATTGCATACTAGATTTATAAGGATTATAATTTAACACTTTAGATTTAAGATTGAACACGTTGTGTACATAAGCTTTGTTGTGATAAAATTATAAACAAAAAATGTTTTTCTTTTATATATATATATATTATATATATATATATATACACATATATACATATATACATATATATATATTTATATATAGCAGGAACATGGTAGATCCAGGCTGATATTAACCCTTCTCAAAAATAAAAGGAAAATAAAAAGAGTCTCCTTTTAAAGTGATATTACATCCATGCCCTCACACATCTCCAAAGATGGTCTTAAACGATGGTACTAGAAGGTTTTTTCCTTTTATTAAGCAAGAAACATAATCAGTTCAGGCTATCCACCTAATCATGTCGCTTCTTGCTTTAATAAATAAGAAGGTGACACCTCAGAGAAGCATTTCTGGCCCCATACTAATCAATGAGAATTTCATCATTTACTTCAGGAAATCCAGAATTTCACCCCGGCCTTCTGTGATGGGAGCAAATGAACACAGTGACTGAGATATTTCTTTCTAAGTTGCAAAGCCATAGAGAGTTATTGCTGGAATTTCCCTGGATTTTGAACTGAAGTGTAAACACAGAAAATGCCAACTACAGATAGTAAGTAAGAAATAATTTGACTTTTCATTTTAAGTATCTCAAAGGGTTAAACTTTGTTATCATGCTTTCCTAAAACTAAGGCCACATTTGAATTTGGTAAAAGTCCACAGGGACAAACTTACCATTGTAACAAGCCCAGTGCAGCGGTGTATAACCTTGATTATCTTTTAAACTGCAGTCTTCTTCTGAAAGTGCTACCTGCAGTAATTCACTCAGCCACGTGGCATGGCCCCGAGCTGCTGCAAAGTGCAGAGGTGTTCTGCCTCTGGCATCTTTACATAAAATAGATACGTCTTTCTCTAACAGCATCTGAACACACTCTTCATGCCCCGTCATAATCTGATAAGAAAAATGAGTAAAAAGGTTGACATAAACATAGACTCATGCCCAGGAAACGTGCTATGGTTGATGCCTGTGAACATGAAACAGCCTGAATGGGATTCAGATGACAGAGATGAAAGCTCCTTTGATCCCATGGGTATCCTATGATAACCACTACACTGAAATATATTTGCTATTATCTTTCAAAGGCATTGATGAATAGTTTGTGGAAGAAACCCCACTGAAGGCTCAAAACCAAGGAGGAGTTTAAGATTAATGAAACAGATAAGTGAAGGGTGAGGTCCAGAAAACCTGAGTCTGGCTACTCAAAACCATGTACAAATGTGAGAGGAGAGCTGAGGGGGAAAAAAAGGAACAATATTATCAGAAACATGAAAAGCTGGCCAGATATTATCAGTGACCTCCATGTCATAGATTAGCTTTAGTATCTTGGTCATGTTCATGAACTGCTGTCAACACAGAACAAAAATGTGAAATAAAGTCAAAAGCAGAGCAGAGTTGTCCTGATTTTTACCTCATTGACTGTTTTTAGTCATTTTCAATCACTAACTATATCCCCTACATATTCAATATCCCCGTATTTATAAATGAATTGTATTCACAGTAAAACAAATAAATAGAATCATTAAAACTAAGTCACCCCTCGATGTAAAGCTGTGCATCCCACGAGATCAGCTGCATCTACAGATGCTTCTTTTTCAAGTAATAAGGAAACAGCATCAATGTGCCCATATGCCACTGCAAGCATTAGGGGGGTTCTAGAAGAAAAACAAACAAACAAAACAGTCACAGCTCTAAAATGACATGCTACTTGGCACTGCTAACTTAGTGGACTAGAGAAGTCAGGAAGCCCTGCAGTTTTCTCCATTCCTACTCAGAAATTTATTCCTTTCACTGTATTCTTCTATACAATACCCAGGTGAAAATATTTTGTATGAAATTATTCTTAAAATATTATCAGCCAACTAGTATGATAAGTTTGCAAGCAGTTTATAGAGCAACATCATTCGGGACAATCTGTTCTCTTAACAACCTACAATTATTGTCACCTCCAGCAACACGTGAGCTTTACAGTACCCAACTGTTGTGAATGAATGCCTGATAGTTACCAAGATGACAATAACTCAAAGCATTTGCTTTGAAAATGCTGCACAATTGTTTAAAGTGGAGTAAGGAACATGAGGAAACTCTATTAAAGCCAACATTTGGACTAACATGTCTTCCTTCTTTTTTTTCCTGAAAGCGATCTATTCTTCTATTCTTAGATAAGACTGATACCATTCAAACTTGTATGTATAGTCAGATATATTCCAGGTACTCCAAATAAGTATTTTAAAGCATTAATGCTTTCAACTTCTAAAGCATACTTTATATTGCCTCTATAGCTACCATTTAATAAGACATAAAACTTTTGTAGGAACATCTCAGATTTAGGGCTCACCTCAAATTAGCAGTCTCGCTTTGCCAGCTTAGTATACCAAGTAAACCCTGATATACCAGCATTTTAGAAAGTAAGAGTCTACAGAAACATCTCAGAAGCTCATTAGTTTACGTTGAATCTGGCTCTAAGCATCTATGAAGAATTGTTTAAAGTATGAAGCAGAGGCTACGATTAATGAATAATCTTTTCCACATGGCTTCGAATGTATACTTTGTAGTTTCTGCCAAATTCTAAAAGAAGTACAGGAAGTACAGTATTTCAAATAAATGCTTTTCTGTATGAAATCTGAGATGCTATTTGAATCACAGAACTGAAAGAAAACCATCACAAAGAAAACTTACTGTCCTTTGGCATCTGTCACATCGGGGTTGTCTGCAACTTCTAGCAACAACCGTAAACAGGGTGTATGACCATTAATGACTATGAAGAAAAAAAAGGGTGTTAAGTTAAAATAGTCTTATTTTCAGATACTTTTCCATTAGAACGTTCATGGATAAGAAATTTCCTGATAAGCAATTAAAATACTTTGCTTAGTATTAGTATTCCTACAATTTTCAATTTACTTCTGACAATGAAATACGAGCTCTTTTTTCCCTGACTTCAGTAAAACAAGGATTATTTTTCTTTCACTCAAAAATCCCAAATGAGTAAAACAGAAATTGTGATTTTCACTACTGAAAAGATCTTTGCTAAACGGGTCAGCATTTCAAAATCCCTCAGAGCAAGCAGGCAGACAAGGTTTTCTATGATCAGTGTTGAATGCATTAAGCAGTACAGCAGCAACACTCAGTAATATTACATGGGCTGTACAAGAAAATTCTTTAGTGCTGTTATGAAAAAGGAAACATCTGCAAAGAAAGACCAATCTTACACATTTTGTATTCCAGGAAGCACCACGTTACTTTGACATTTTGCACTCCAGCAACCTCCAGGCTGACTCAGCTGTGCTGAGCCCCACAGCAGGTAGTGGGGAAGCCATGAGGAGAGCGTCATCGCAGCCTAAGAGCAATGCCTCTACTACGCAGCCAGCAGGTACTGCACCTCCACTTGTTCTCTCAGACTCAAACTTCTCAGGAAATGCTTGTTCCTACTCAAGCCTGTCAGTCACGTCCTCCCAGTCCCCTGGGCATTGGCCAAGATCTCTCTAGTCTCCAAGTCAATCCTGACAGCTTCACACCAGCCTTGTTTGCTGGTGAGTTGGGCATGCTCAAGTTGATTGAGTCCAGGTGGAAGTACACAAAGTCACCATTACTGCTGACATTCTTTAACTGAAAGACTGTTTTGTCTCAATCTGCTTATTTCCCGGCCCCCCCCCCCCCCCCCCAAAGCCTTGACTGGGATCCTCCTTAGTTAAGAGAGCTGTGATGAGACATTCTTCAATTCAGTCAGCACAGAGGTGACAGCACACCATCATCTCAGCTCCTTACATGGCTATGCAGAGGCCCAAACCCAGACAAAAATTCTCTTGGGGTTATTCCAGTTTTTCTAGTTTAACGTTAGAAGCCATGGGTACTTCTCAAAAACAGGGTTTGTTCTTTAAAACGTAACCCACTGCTGTTGGAAAACAGCTCCAAAGTACTCTATTTTGCAGGGCCAGATGCTGGAAACCAATCTGTGTGTCAGCTGGCTTAAAGGCTTCACTCACAGGAGGAACAGAAATTTCTTACTTAAAAAAAAAAAAAAAAAAAAAAAAAAAAAAAAAAAAAAAAAACAATAATCCCTATACTCAGTAGATAGAGATTGTGTTCTTATTACAGCAAGTCATGCATTCACACTGCCCACACCCTGTGGGCTGAGGCAGAAACCTTGGGCACCACCTGTGTCACATCATCCTGGCAGAGAAAAGGGTGCACATCATCACATTTAAATCACTCATCCGAGAATAATCTCAGTTGCTCTACCCAGAAAAAAATAAAAGATGCTTTTAGTTGTTTACCACTAAGTAATGACATATACATAACATGTAAACACTTCTGCAGGGCTGATGAGTCAATGACTTGTGGAGAAAAAAGAAAAAACAAAAACCAGTTCTTTCTGCCAGCAGAAGGAAGAGATATCCTAACTTGTTCACACTGATGTCTGAAAAGGATTCTGGTAAATTGGTTTTAGAATAGATACTCCCAGGAAGTATCCAGAGCTGACCCAGTGATTGCTAAACATTACAGACCCTGCAGGGAACGTGAGCTTTGCCAACAGAGCTCCAATGCTATCCTAGGGAAACATTTCCAATGGATTCCCCAAGCCAGACAGAGGAAAGACTGGTGGTAATAAAATTATATAGGGAACATATAATTTAGGCTAAGGAAATTCTCCATGTTATGAGGTCAAAGAAAGCCTGTTCCCTGAGAGGAAAAGACCAAATAAAATAAAATAAAATAATAATAATAATAAAAAAGAAATACTTCATTAGGTGAGTTATTTCTCTACTAAAGTTACAAATCCCTTTACTGAACGGAGCTCTGCAGAATCATGTAATCCAATCCACCAGTTCAAGCCTCCTTAACTGTTCTGTTCAGCAATTCTGCTTGTGCAATCAGAAGGAATGAAGGCACACAAGTTTAAGGGGATGGGCACACATGCCTTCTTGTTTGTTCCACTGCACAGTAAATGCATGCAAGTATTCAATTCTATGCCTGCAAATGCATCCTGTCGCTCAAAGGATTAATTCAGCAAGAATTCTGTTAGATTTCTCAAAATATGCCAATTTTCCTCTTATGCTTGCATTGCAAATAAAAAACGTTGAATAGTGCAGTGGAACCATGCAGGGTTTCCGATAGGTGGCATCATTCTTTGCCAAAACACCCCTAAACAAAATGTTACGAAACAGCATAACAAAAATCATCAGACTTCAAGGAGCTTTTTGTAACAGTTGGAGATGGAAGTTTTACTCCTTCAGGATTGCCACAGAATTCTGCATAGCTGTTGAGTGCAAGGTCGTAAACAGAATCTGATTGGATATTTACCTAAAATGTATTTTGCATTCAAAAACCTCCAAATTCATGACACTGACAAGCCGTATTTTCTAAGACTTCAAATACTTAATTTTCCTGTGCAGTATTTTGCTTTCTGCTTAGGGTACATGTTCTCCATTTCTTTATTATTCCTGTGGGTAGGGTTTTCCTGCTTCTTGCCTTTTCTCTCTCTCTTTTTTTTTTTTTTAATATAAATTTAGCTTTTTTGTTTTACTGAAGATCTAAAGAAAATTCTCCTCGAATCCTTGAAATATATATATATATTTATTTTGTGAAACAATAACTACAACAAAGTCACAGGCTAGAGAAGTCTACGATTGATCTTCCTACTGGTTCTACATGGAAGGCACTGACACTACAGTGATGAGGGCAATTAAAAAATGAACTAAAATAGAAATAAGAATACAATCAGAATTTGTATGAAGGTAAGAAACGTGCCTGCTTAAAATAACACCTACTCAACAAACCTACTTAACTCTATTTAACAAACTTAGTCAACAAATCCATATTTTGAGTGGGAGCTGCTAACAAGAATATGGCTTTGTGAGCATTTAGCTTTTTCAGTAATGCAGAATACTCAGTTCAGGTTTGACAAGAAATCTATGCAACTACAACCAACATTTTAAATAAATGCAAAATCATTGCTAGCAGTGATGACATGCCAGACAAAGTCACAGCTATTTCATGAGACCCCCAGCTAGGTTTGAAATGGCTATAGAAAAGCTCTTGACCAACACAGCTGCACTTCTGTGGCAGCACTGATCTTTACTTAAATTAATTAAACCAACAGTTTTTATAGGGTGGGATCATCTGGATTTAATATTTTGTTTTATTGCAAACAACTGAACCCCCCCCCCACACTGAATTCTGGTCCTAAACTTCTGATTTCTGCACTGTGGCACAACATCTCTATATTATTTCTTTATTGTGGGTAGCAATGCATTCGGTTTTATGCAAAGTCTAAGGTGGCAGGTGGCAGAAGACGTTTTTTAGTATGCTATGAAGACTTATTGCAGAAATCTCTTCAATACTGCAGGCAAAATTGATGTAGGTCAATTTGACTTTATGCTTCCAGGTTGCACAAACGTGATCACAGAAAAAGATGGTATTACACGATGTGCATGCATTTTTTTCTAAGCAAGATGAAAAAAAAAATATATATATACAGAAAAACAATTAACATTGTTAACTAAAAAAAAAGTCCAAAAAATTATTAATTTTACTTCCCACTAGAGGTCACTACTACGTTGTAATGAGTTCCTCAACAGTTAAAGGAGCAATATTCCCTTCAGTGCTGCCATGTATTTAACCAACAGGTACATATTAAATAATAACCTTTAAATAAATGGCAAATTCTACATTTCCAGTTTCCAGTTAATTATGCAATGTTTGGTACTCAAAACATGGTGAATGGAGCAACTCCTAGCAACAGCAAATTCACAAGCTGGCTTAGGAGAATAACATCTAAAAGAGGGTGAATTTCTGCAGAGCTGCCACTGAGAAAGGCTGAAGGTTTTGAAAACAAGACAATTCAATTGCCACCAGAAGCCTACCTGTATTTTCAACCTTTCTTCCTTAGGAGAAGCAGTGAAGCGATCATTATCTCTTCCCCTGCTTTTTTTGGCTGAAGAACCATTAAGTGAAGGTGTTGCAGAGGAAACATCATAAATTGTAAAGAGTAGGTGGTAATAGAGAGGTATGGCAGATAGGGCTGGGTATGCAGAGGTATGCAGGTAAGGGCTGGGCAGTAGTGGTATGGATAAATATGGTATTCTGTGAAGGAGGACTGATCCATGAGGACAGCGGAGAAAAACCATGGAAAAGACAGACGAAGAGCTAACTGCTGGGCCTTGGCAAACAAGAAGCAGTCCTCAATATGTGTCAAAATCTCACTCTTCTTAGAAGAAATATGCATAGGAGGTGGGTAATGTTAACCACATGTGTTACAGGGTTCATACCACAAGCATAACATAAGCACACACTCACCTGAAGCATGCAGTGGGGTCCTTTTAGTGACGTTGTCTTTTACAGTGACAGAAGCACCCTGGCTGATGAGAGCTTCCACACACTCTGCATGCCCTTTAAACGCAGCCAGGTCCAAAGCAGTGCGTCCCTTCTCATCCTTGATATCCAGATCTACCAGAGACTGGAGGAGTACCTCCAGGGCTTGGTGATGACCATTATAGGCCTAGAAATATGAAATGAGCCATGTAAAGAACACAACTCTCACCTTTCACATAAAACACGAATAAGATGTGCCATTGTTGGTCTCCCAAACACAGTAGAAATGACAGTTTTCTCGACTCCTTATGACTCTTCAGCTTGAAAGGACTTTTCCAAATTACTTTGTGGATGATACAAGTAGCTACGACACTCAAAAGTTCCTGGTTTTCATGGAGCGAAATCATGATTATTTATTTGCTCTGACCTTCTAATACAACCCAAGGTGAGGAACTTCAGGCAATAATTCATCAATTCAGTATAGACTACATTTCATTTAACCTTGTAGGCACTGCCCTCCTCTACTGGCTGTTAGACGCACACAGAGCATCCTTTTTATTTACATATGAACATAGAACTAGTGTCACTAGAGTTGAAGCAGTTAATGAAAACAGAAGAGCAATACTAACACAAAATTAACAACCAGCCACCAAACTGCAAGGTTAAGTGCTGGTGGTAGTAGCTTGCTGCTGGTGACCATTCTCAAAAGCTTAAAAGAACAGAACAGAGTAGGAACCAAACAGTTGTTTCCCTGTTAGACCAAAAAAACTACTTAATAAAAGTAAAAAGGCAAAGGCAGAAAAAGGAGAGGAAGGTGAGGGCACAATGAACTTGTATCCCAGAAAACACTCTGATGCAGTTGTTAGATTTTCTTCTCTATTACAGTTTTACTTAGAAAACAAACAGCAATAATCTGAACTTTGTCTCAATATGAGCACCTATCTTGAAGGTGCCAAGCAGACAGCATACGCCCATCCTCTCCTTGAAAGGTTAAAGTTGATTTGTTTGTTTGTTTCCTTTTGGTTTGCCTGACACTGTCACTTATTTAGTCATGACCTTAACCAGGCACTATAGCCTCAGAGAATGGCAGATCAGTATTTCATTAGCTGCTAGTTCACCCCTTTGTTTCTAATTCTTAACTATTACTATTCTATTGTCAAATATCTGGAAGCAGAGGCCATGGCCACTGCTCCATATCAGCTGTTTAACAGGTCTCTGTGTTTTGGTGTAAGTTCATAGCTTTCTGGACGGCTGGGTGGAGACATTCAGAGACACTGATATTATTTGTGGAAGGATAGCCACAGGCACCCCAATAAATGGGAAGGCTTGAAACAAATGTCAGATACTTCTGGATACTTGCAGTTAAAGTGTGAGAAATTGTGATGTTTTATGTAAGCTTTTTCTTTTTTTTTTTTTTCCTTTCTTTTTTAAAAAAAAAAAAAATATTTTGATTTTGGGGCATCTAGGGTGAATGAGCTACTGTCAAACAGCAACCGATACAACAGGGAGAGACACTGGCAGTTTCCTTGCAAGGATTCTTTCCAAGAAGGACCAAAGAGGAAAAGAGGAAATGAGCTTGCTGTCTAGCCATCTACAGGTCCTTTCCCTGCACACGAATTTGTGTTGATGACAGTACAGGTTGTAACCCCTATTTTATCTTGGGACAATCTTATTCCCAAAGTAGTCAAATTGCAGAGGAAAAGAACTGAGGGTGAGAACTGTTCAGTGGCAAACTCGGTCCTTTTAACCAGCTCTAGATAGTCCTTTTAACCAGGTTCCAGCTCTAGATAGTCAAGCACTGGAACAGATTGCCTGAAGAAGCCATGAACTGTTTGTGCTTGGAGATTTTCAAAATGTGATGGGGCATGGCCCTTGAGAAAACCACCTCTAACTGAACCTGCTCTGATCATGGAGTAGATGATTTCCAGAGGTCCCAGCTGATCTACACTATTCTGTGATTCTGTGCAAAAAGACTCTGGGAAGAGGGCTGATGAATCTTGAATCTCAGGCTCTTGGGAAAAGAGAGCTATTGCGATCTCTGAGCCACAGGTGCTGGATCCCCTTTTGTCAACACAGTGACCACTGCATGCTCCCAAGGCACTTCTGGGGTTTAAGCATGTGTTATCACACCTGGCTGTGCACCAGACAGTTTTTACACTCTGCATGTCTCCAGGAGATTAATGAGAGTATCCCATTCCATCGTCAAAGCCATGGGCTCAAGCTCCAGCTCCGAATTTATAAACTAGTCATAAATAAAAGTTGTGACTTGCCGTTTAATTTCTTTACAGTTTCTGTTTCTTCTTCTACAGTCTACCTGAGTATTACAGTCAATAAAAGCAAAGAGCCTCAACTGCCAGAAACTTAATTAACAATTCCAGCCCAGAACCTGGTTTTGTTACATCTAGGCCTACATATCTCTTTACAGCTGTTTCAATATCAAGTCTATGATTAAACCTGCTTCAAAGACAGAGGTTAAGGAGTTATCATGGAGATGATGATCAAACACGTTACACAGCTCATACTTACAGCTAAATGCAAAGGACTTTTTGTAGCTGCAGAATCTGATTCCTCAAACATATTGTTGGTTTTTTCCAGAAGCTGAAAATGGGGAAAAAAAGTTTTAAAACATCTTTGCAAAAATTAGGATAAGGTCTTACGATCTATAAATCAGTAGACAAAAATAAACTTTTTTTTTTCTCAGATGTCTGCAGTGAATATTGAAGGACAGTGAGAAATAAATAATTCACAGCATTTCCTTTATGTGTTCTCAAGTCTGTTTTCCCTATGGGGCCAAGTTATAAAACTAATTTGAAAGCTTGTCATGAACGTCCTCATCCTGATTAATGAGTTTCCCTGAAATCATAGAGACTGCCTGCGTGAGAAAGGAACAGGCAAAAGGAAGAATTTGTGGAGTAGAGCCCTAAGCCCATTTGCTTTGGAAAAAGGGATATTGCATGAATACACAGGTAATGCACACGCAAGCCATTTCTGATAGATGGTGGTCTGGATAATTCTGACACATAATTAGGACTGGAAACAATTATAACTGAGCTGCTAGTCATTTCACAGTCATTTTTATTATTTATCAAAGTAGAACCTGCTTCTACAATGACAGACTTCCAAAACGCAACACATTTGAACACCTTGAACTCTTAAAAGGGTTAACATCTAATAAAATGCAACACATTTTTGTGATTCTCTTCATGTAAAGGGATCCCAAAGCATCTTAAGGCTTACGAATAGAACATTTCTGCCCAATCCAAAGGCGGAACTATGGATTTACTCTGACCAACACCACGTGCCACAACAGCATAAGAACCCTGGCAACTTACCCAGCTGAGGTTGCAAAGAAAACGATATGCAATATTGACAAAATACTGGGAATTCAACACCTTTTAGTAGCACTGCTGGTGTGCAAGACATTTTACTTGATAAGTACTCAAACAGCTAGTCTCCAAAATCCTTTGTAACTGAAAATTAATGTTTTACAAAAAAAAATGAGTAGCCAGAAACTGTAAAAAGCAAAGCAAAGCATGACAGGTAACTACAAGTGACTTGTAATGTTTCTAAGGTTACAGGACCGGTTTTCACAGTGTTTTTTTAATAGGATAAAGAATTAACTAAAAGACTGAAAAAGGGGACCAGGAGTCTTGGTGCCAATCTGGACAATTCTACAGTATGCCAACATGGAAAACTCTAAAGAGGACCAAGGAAAGCCTATGGTTGGCACAGAAATTATCAACCCTACGCTGCAAGATGGTGGTATATAATGAACTCATATATACCTAAACTTCTGGTATAACAAGTCAGTCCTTACCAGACCTACATCAAAAATAATCTCACATTAAACAAGGACATTAATCGGAATCGGGGGGGTGGGGGGGGGGAACAAAATGGAAATTTAAGCAGCAATTTTGTTTATTTGTATATTTTGAGCCTAGTGATATGTTAGGAGTAGGAAAGAAAAGTGTGTTAATGAAAATACTGTTCACAAGCAACTGGGTGCATTTTGTAACAGGTAATACTAATTTTAACACAATCTCACAGCTAAGGAAGAAAAAAAAAGTCCCACATCACTTTTGCAGTCAATTTGGGGCAAGGTTAGGGAAACACATTTGGTGTTTTCACATGGAACCACATCCAGTTTAAAACACTGTTCTTCTCTTACATTTTAGATGGAAATGGGATGAAGCAGTAACTCTGAACACATGGTCATGAATTCTCAGTTATCACAAACTTCTCTAAAGAGGTAATAATTTTAAGTCTGATTTTCTCCAGTAAGTAAACAAACTTAAAAAAACAATCCAACCAAACCCAAGCTCTAAGCCTGTTTCCCTGTCTGTTCCATACTGGCCTTTATTCTGAGTCTATAAGGTCAGCACAGAAGACTAATTTAATCACTTGTAATTACATTGATCATCATCAGCTGTTGAAATTCCAGGATCAAAAACTTAATAATTCCCTTATACTGTCAGAAGGCTCTGCCTTCTGGAACAAGGCAGATAACTACCTTTCAAGTAGATGGGGAAAAAAAAAAAAAAAAAAAAAAAAAAAAAAAGAGGAACAAATCGCAGGATTGGAGAGCCCCTCACAAAAGGCATATTGATGGCTTAGAGTTAAAGCAGCTTCGACTGATGCAGACTAAGCTTAATGAGCTTATTACTCACAAGGCTGAGTGTCTCCATCATAAAGTCAAGCACAAACAGGAGCTTGATAGTAAACTTAGTAGCTCCCACATACATAGCCCAACAGTGCAAGAAAAGATCACAGAATCACAGAATCATCTAGGTTGGAAAAGATCTCCAAGATCACCTAGTCTGACCTCTGACCTAACACTAACAAGTCCTCCACTAAACCATATCCCTAAGCTCTACATCTAAATGTCTTTTAAAGACCTCCAGGGATGGTGACTCAACCACTTCCCTGGGCAGCCTATTATAAGGGAGAGCAAACACATGAAGATTATGGACACATAACTAATAATTTTCAATATGTCTTGTCAGGCACAGCTCACAATTAAAACCAAGTCATCTGATGGATACACATCACATCACATGCAAGTTACCTGGCAAATCCTCCAGCTTCACCAGTGTTTCCAAGAACAGGTTCACAATAAATTTCCTATACTTGTTATAAGAGACATAAAGTGATCCTTAGGGCTCATAATGCTTCCAGCTTAGGGCACACTTGTAAGAAACTACCCGCAGTTGCATCTGTTATTAAAGAAAGTGAATTTAACACTCAAAACCATTTCCCCTGATGGTCCCGGTAATTGAAATCCCCAGACCCTGCAGAACAACTCCAGTGAGCCTGCTGTGGTGCAATACCTGCCTGCTGCAAGTTGGCCGATGCACTTCTCTCAAGACAGACAAGTACGGGTGCTTCACTATCAGGTCATGGTTGTGGCTGACTGGAGAAAGTCCAGCACACCTCATGTCTCATTTCTTGTGCCATTATGTTAATTGTCTGCAGATTTTAAGCAGATGTCAGCACTGGCAGAATTATTCAGATGCTGCAATCCAAAGCGGTGGGCACTGTCCTCTCTGATTAGGTTCTAGCTTTTTAAAAGGTAAGGATACCTTACTCTCTTTTTACCCTTTGGAAATTCCCAGTACTACCCCGGTACTTCCCATAACAGCACTATTTAATGCTGCATGTAATTATCTTGGGAAGTCTTCTTCATTCAGGAACTTGATGCTTTGGGAGTAAGATGCAGACAAAGCAAGATAAAACATGTCAATTATTCAGGTCTATTGTTACAAGCTAAGAGCACTACAAGACTGCTGTTATCAACTGTCTTCTCTCCCCCAGCTCCATGTGAAGATTAATAACATTTAGTTCTCACAAATTTATTTTATTTGTACAGTAAGGACATTTACAGACATAAGAGGATTTACTGCTTGATTTTACTTTGTGGTTATAATAAAGGATTATATGGGAGAACATGGTGTAGGGTTTTTTGCTTCCTCTATTTTTATTTTTTATTTATTTTTTTTTACTCAAACTTGCCAGTTACTGACTCAGGATAGTTTACGTAATTGTCCTTATAGACTAGAATATATTCTGAAGTTCATCTCTGTTTGAAAAAAATAGCTTCATGGAACATGTCTAATTTAGAATTGGTATTAGGCAGAAAAGGAGATAATACTTTCATCATGCATAAAAAGTTTAAGCTACCTTTTTAAAAGGAAGATGTCAGAAGCTACTTCAAACCAGATACTGTAATGACGGGTGCTATTTTAAGCCCTAAAAAGAAAGGGAATGTGATTCTGCACAAAACAACATGCCCCTTCACCTCCAGGCACAACCATCTATGTGCACCACTGGTAGTTATGTCAAAGGTTTGATCTAACCATCACTGACATCAAAGTGACTTTGCACTGAGGGTTTTACCATTTTAGTACGGCTACTTCTACATTACAGCACATAATACTTCCAGCACTGTTAACTAACTTCTTCAGAGCACCATAGTTAGGTGCTATTAATACTAACGGTAAAATGGCAAAACATTAATTACTAACAACTTTTAATGTCACTTTCAGAACTGAATAAAAATATATTCTCTAGGATGTCATTTTGAATCTTATCTTTCCTGATCAATTGCAATAGATAATTGTCTGTACCCAGGGAAAACATGACAGCAGCAGCTTCTTTTGAATAAAGTTTTTTTGTTTTGTTTTGTTTTGTTTCTCCAGCAAGTACCAAGCTCAAGATCGAAGACTGTCATCAATTGTTTCCAGTTAAATAGAAAACAGTATTAAAACTAACCTCTATACCACTTTATACCGGGGAAGCACATTTTTAAATCTCAGATTTTTTTTTTGATTGTGTAATTCAAAGGTGAAATGGTACAACTGTATCCTCATGGGAGACAAGCAACTCTAAAAGCTCTCTCCATATTTGTAAATATAAATGATCCAATTATTTTAACTTGATCAAATTAAAATCAATATACTTCCTTAACATAGCCTGATATGTTTTTCCAGAAATCAGACATTAAAAATCCAACTAACCAGTGTTTACATCAGTTTCGCTCATGTGCATGGATTGTGGGTGAAGTTAACATAAGTACATAGAAGCTTTGCAAGAGTTTAAATAGATGGAGTCTGAAGAAATGTATTAGTCATTGCATGGACCTTTTTCAGCACAACGCTTAAATACCCAGTACCCTACCAGAACAATCACCACCACGCAGACAGAACTTACCTGGCATTTAGGGGAACAAAGTTCAAGCCCTTAAGTATATCTAAACCACAAAATTCAAGCAGACCTCCAGACCCTGATCTTTTGTTGCAGCTCTTCCACTTAATACTAAATCACTTCATATTAAGTCATGTGAGTGCCATGTCTATGCCATACAGTGCCATACAGAAGATTCTCACCCAGCAAATATTTGTATGAAGCAGGACAGCTCCAAACAAGAATGAGAGGTACTACCAGCCAACATGTTGCTTACCAAGAGGTAGAAATTCTAATTGTTTGTTAATCAGAGCAGAGATCTGAGCCTGCATCTTCCACTCTTGAATCACATACGTCGTGTTTTTTTTTTTTTTTTTTTTTTTTTTTTTTTTTTTTTTTTTTTTTTTCTGAACAGAAATTGATTCTACCTCAAAGGTTCTAAAAAACCTCATACTTTGGTTTAGGACCCTCTACCCCAGTGAAAGTTTTGCAAAATTTCATACATTTCTGTAAAATGTATAAGGAAAGCTTTTGTTCAGACAAGTTATTCCTTAAAAAAAAAAAAAAAAACTCTGTAGCTGAAAAATTTGAGTTTTGGTTAAATGTATTAGCAGTCGATTTTGAAAATGTGCGTTTCAAATGTATGTTTTGCTATTTTCTTCTCATTTATGTCTCTGTCATGAAATACAAATGTGTTTTAAAGTCAGACTCACATAAAGATGCATAATTCAAGTTCCTTCTTTAAATCACTTTGAAAGTGGTCACACAGTTCCAGAAAACAGACAACGTTGGTTCCATTTCACATTACCAAAAGCAAAGCTACTTGAACATCCAGAAAAGTGTCATGCCACTCCGTACGTGCACTTGACTCATAGCTCCTAAGACTGAGGAAAAGCAACAGACTTCTAGCAAAGCTTGAGCCTGTAAGTAACAACAATGAGGAAATCTACTTAAACCAAAGCAGCATACATGCAGTTGCTTGAAGTACATGGCATGCCAGTTAGGAGTAGTGATTCTTCTTTGTCAGGCTTTATAAGAGTGAATACAAGCACTTGCAAAATAGTAAGAAGTTTAAATAAAAACCAAATATACAACATGCAGTTGTTTTTCAATTACTCACTATATCCAATGGAGTTTTGCTTCCAATCTGATTAAAAACGTCAATTAGAACAATTAAAGACATACTCAACTATGATGGCAATCTGCAAGTGTTTGTGGGGTCTGTTTGCTTGGTTTCCTCTTTCTTTGGACTAAATTGCGTTGCAAGCATTGCACGAACAGAATACTAAACCAGGACCTGATCCTTCATGCACCCGTCTCTACTCTGTCCACCTATGATTGAAATACTCCTGAAGCTATGAGACAACTGCCCCTGTGAATAGCTACCAGTTGCATTACTTCATATGGGAAGAAGGGAAAGAGGAAAATAATATTCAATGAGAATGTTTACAACCAATCTATTCAATTGACAAAGCAGAGATCCAAAATATGCACTGTGGGAGCCTTTGCCTAACGAAATTAGTTTGCTTTTTAAGCCTACAAATACCAATAAAGCAGTGCCAGTTTCTTCTTTAAAGTCTGCTCATGCAGGCAAACATCTTCCACTGAATAAAAGAGACTGATTACACTCCCAAAACCCCAGCACCCACAGCTCTTCCTGAGCTACAGTCTAATGCAATGCCATATGCCCTTTTCAGTGGATTCAGTAAATTAGAGTCATATTCTGCACACGTTTACATGTAAACACCACGCACACATACGCACAGACAGGTACTTGAGGAACAGCACAAGTCCACAACTCCTTTCCAAACTGAAGGGAAACTGTCCCCTGCAGTTCTGCAATGCCCTTGTTACTTTCTGTCAAAAGACAGCAGATGTTAGTGCTTTGCTTCTTCCCGCCAGGAAAAAACATAAAAACACAACAACAACTAAAAAAAATGACCAAATCTGTCAGAGACAGAAAAGCTCTCAGGCATGCTAGGCAATACTCTTACCCTACAAGCCAAAGTGCCAGCAGGGTGCCAAAGCAAATGGTGAATTCCTGTACTCCCTCAGAGTTCACAAGCAGAAACCCTTTTTAGGATCAAAATTATATCATTTTGAAAAAAACAAGCCTAAATGCACAATAATAATAATAATAAAGAAAGCCAATAAGCTAACATATATCAGCATATCTAGCATATATTTACTCCTATTGATAGTTTAATTAGTGGGTACATATTGAACTAATGCTGCAATCAAAACTTAAGTAATTAAATCAATCTGCCATGATCTGGGGATTCTAGGACTGAGAGGGAAATTAGAAGGTTTGCTAAGGTTATTTTCAAAGGATTATGTTCTTAAGTTCTTTTCTTCTTTTGCATTCTCCTTTTAGAACCACTAGAGTTAATGACTTCAAGCTTCCTCTGCTAAGAAAAAAAACTTAAGGATGGGTGTCTACAGCCAGCGGGTTTGATAGAAAGGGTCTCTGGTTCTGGTGCACTGCGAGCTGCATGCACAACCACCAAACCTCAAATGCCAGCAGCTCCAGTCAGCTCCAGCTGGTGCTGATAAAGGCTCATTCCTTAAAGGAGTGGCCAAATACATGTGTATGGTTTTCAGAATTCTGCACATGTGGAGTCTGTTTGTTTCAATACTTGTTCTGTGTATTTTTGGAGTTTTACTGGTGCTTTCTTTATGAAAATAAGCATCTGAATTCCTAATTGTACCAACTAACTTGAGAGAAAGAAAAAATCAAACTTCTGTGCCATACATGAAATAACAGCTCAGATATTCAGAGCTGACACACAGGAAAAGCCATCACAGAGTTCGTTATTCGGTCATTCACCACACGAAATGCAATCACTGCTGCTTTCAGACAAAATGCTGCCCTTTCAGAAGGATGGAGTCAAGGAGACTGTGAGATATTCACAAAGGAGATAAACCCAGAACATAGCCCCTAATTGAAGAGATTCAGGCCATGAAGTGGCCCAGGGGCTGTGGCTGCACAAGTGTCTGAGCCAGATCCTCATGTGGCAAAAGGCTATTTAATGCCTATCCCAACCACACTTGCGATTCACTCGCCACTAATTACCAGTGTCCTGCTCTCAGATGGATAAAGGAACAAATTCTTGTTGATAAGAGACACATGTAGTCAGTAGTAGCTACATGAAATACCTAAGGGGTCTGAGATTTCAGCTTCACAGGTTAAGCAGCAAGCATTTGAAGGCACAGATTTTTTCTCCACTGGTAACAGCTGATCTAATAAAAGGTGTCTTCTTGCTCTTCAAACTTCACAGCATAGTTGTGAGGGCCTGTTACCAGGAAATCTTCCTGGTGCACACAGATCTTCAGGTTACCTGCTTCAGTCAGACACGCAGACTGAGATTTGCCTTTCAGAAATGATTTTCCGTTAAACCATGCTCTCCTCCCATTCTCAAGTGAATTAGCCCCCGTGCCAATTTGATTTATATTAGGCACAAAGTGAATTTCATTTGCTAATGGGATAAAAAGAAGAGCAGATTATAAGAAAAATGACCATCATTTCTTACAGTCAGAGAAGAGATTTCACTACAGAAGACAGACATTTAATTCTGTTTGCCCTGATATTGCACAGGAACATATTTTTACCAGCGCAAAGTGCCTGACTGGCCCTCCAGAATGCAGTTTAATGTGAAATTACCATTTAAATTTCACTCTTTCCACACTGACAAGGATTTTGTGATAAGAGATTGTTTCAATGAGAAATACACTCCCCCTCAAACTACTGCAGTCTGGTGATGTGATCAACTCTAACACACCAGATAGCAACCTTGACCAATATCCCTGACTACCAAGCACCCAAGAAGTCAGTCCCACTCTAAAGAAACACGAGGTTATATTTTAGAAGTACAAAAGCAGATGAGGGAGACTGAGTTTTACTTGCTCACAAGCACACATGCCCACCACTCAGCCTATAGGAATGGCTCATTACAGATGAAGAAAGAATTCAAGAATCTTCTTCCATTCTTCTCTTTTTAGCCACATCAGGTCACTCATTGCAGAGCAGCTGCCCCACTAACATCCCAGATAACCCAAAGGTCCTCCAGAAAACAGCTTCTGGCACTGGGCCCTGTGGTTGAACACACAAACACAAACCTTATTTCTTTGGGTCAAAGAGTATGGCCTTTTCACTCTTAATCCTTAATTTTTCCTAATACCTCTGATCTCTCCACAACGAAATTTACCTAAATTCTTCCCAAAGTAATGGTCTCACAGGAACCACAAAAGCCAAAAAATGAAAACATATTTCTGCAGATAAACCAGGATTTCCCAAACTGTACTCAAGGTGTAAATATTTTGTCATGCTAGGAAGTTATGGTGCTTAAAGCACAGATTAGACCCTTAGCTAAGGAAGCTCCACTAGAGACTTCAGATTTTTTTATATTACCATTTATTTAAGTTAATTTAGGTACATATTATAAAAACCAGAAGGGCAGGAGAAAGAAAAAAATTAGTCTTACCAGCTCTTTGATACATTTGACATGTCCTAGAACACTGAAAAAACCATTAACATTTGGCTGAAGTTCGATGTTGTGTATATACAGAAGTACTAGTAACCATTACTCATAAAAATCAAACTGAGTGTTGCATCCGCTTTGCCTTAGTTTTGATCAGAATTAAAGCTCCATACTTTAAATGCTCTTCTTCCTGTAAGTTTTATGCCCACAACGAACCATTGTGTGGAACAGGGTAAGATAATTCTTAGGTATCTTTGACTATAAGATGCCAATAATCAATTAAAAAACATTTATAACAAGTGATAAAATAGTAAAATAAGTTCATTTGACACTGAAAAACATGTTTTTATTTCAGTAATTCTGCATTAAAAATCTATTCTTCAGGATAGAAGAGACTGGAAATATTTCAAAAGGCGTATTCCATATGACAGAGTTCCTGTGATACAGATTAGTGGTTCAAAGTTAGCACTTGGGCACCAATTTATCTGTTACTGCATGTGGGAAGCCAAAACCAAAAAAATCTGCCTGCCTATCTACAGACATATTTACACTGGAATTAGTGTTGCTGGGCTACCACTGTTCCTTGAGCAAGTACAACTAAAAACATGCTCAAAGCAAAATTACCTTTTGAGACTGGTCCCAGCTTTTTTGCCATTGTGGATAAAAGCAATGAGGGGAAGAAAAGAAAAATCAACGTAAACGTGATGCCTGTATCAATTATTTAGTCACTGCTACCAAATATAAATAAATACTAAACTTGGGACTTGGTAACTCCCTAGATTTAAGGGACAAATGCTCATTGAACAAAAAAGAGTCAGCTACTCTGAGCTGCCTATCAAACCCTAAATACCAATGGCAAAATCGTGGTCCTCATGGACCCCACGGTCCTCAGGTATACAACCTAGTACACAAAGTGGTCCTTTGCAGACAAAAAGCTAAAATCCCTAGCAATGTTCTTTCATAGAGACACACAAAACAGCTGTATGGCTCTAGCTCTGCAAATGATGCTTGGCTTTCATTTTTAATACTGCAGCCATAGTCTCAAATACGGGAGGATTAACATGGAAAAACACTGAATTTCTCTGTCCAAATATAGTACACTTGCTGCATTGCTGCCTCTCACCCACAGTTTGCATGTCACCCTTCAAAATTAAAGAAAAATCAACACCTCTGATACATGCTGCACTCCCAGTTCTTCCTTTTGTCTAGCATGCCTACGTAACACTGGGACTTGATAGCAGGTTATTGTCTATAACTGATACATTGTGAGAAAACATGCCCAGCAGCAAGCATAAGAAAAGAGAGGAGACCTTGCTCTGTGCCTGCTCTGCACCCAGCAGCACACAGGGACTACAATCTGAAGGCTGAAAGACACTGTTAGAGGGAGCTCTGCTCATGTCACGCACGAACCTGGGGATAAGACACGGGTAAGGCTGTGATACACATTGCTGTGGGCATACAAGCATAGGCTTGCACACTGCACAGAGCAGACTATATATACGCCCTTCAAATGCCAAGAGCATTTGCTTCTGGTCCAAATCTGCTGCAGGCACAGCAGAGTATTGCTCCGTCCCCATGGGCAGAATCACGTGCGAGGAGATGGCTCTAAACAAGGAAAGGCCAAATGGCTGCCACAAGTGAAAAAGGAGCAGTGATACCCTAAGTGTCCTAAATATATTTGTGCACACAGGTGGGAGCTAAAAAGGCTTAGCACCCCACCTGCAATTGTGACCCAGGGCTGCCCTGGTGTAATGACAGGTCAGCCGTTCCTAGCTCTGGTGTCCCTAGGGTAGGACAGCTGCAAGATTCCCCCAACAGTGGCAGTAACTGACAGCACCCATGCATGTGGTATGAAAGCAGCATGTGTCGTGCAGGAATCCTTCTCAATAATTAAGTACTTTGGCTCTTTAACAAAGAAAGAACAAACCAAACAACATAAAACACTAAACAACACACAATGGTTGTACTAAGGCCTAGCTCTCTATATCATTTTCTAGTTATAGCTTCTTTAAAAAAAAAAATAATAAAAAAAATAGAATTGGATCACCCTGTATATCAGGCAGTTCAGGTAAGATCCATTTTCATGACACTTCTATTTATTTATTTTCAACTCTCAAACTACTAGGAATCCACACTATAAAACTCCCAAATTTTTGGCTTTTTATGAGATGCAATTTCTGATTGATGCACCAACAATGAAAATACAACAACTAATCAGCAGACACATGGCATACAAGGTTGATGATGGTTACTTTAACAATGCTGCTATTATTTCTTTTCAGGTTAAAAGGCATTGCAGGTATGCAGCTAACAAAAACTATTTACTCTCTCAGTCTGCAAGTCTGATAATGTGGCAGCTACAGAGGACACACACCACCATGCGGTGGGAACTATCCCTTATTAATGGCACATACACTAGGAACACTTTGACCACAGTTAAAAGTAATTTGAGCTCCATTCAAAGACAACATTTAAGCACCAGCTCGTTGAACAAGGACTGGATTATCAAGATGATCATGCTTTTAAGATGCACCTGTTTGCATGTATTTGAGTTTATTGCACCTTCCTGAGTTTACTGCAGGTTTTCACGACATTATAAATATCTAAGGAACTCAAATTGTAACCTTTGGGGCTGTTCACAATACTAGCATATAGACCACCCCCGCCCCCCCCCCATATATATCAGCAGATAGAGACCTCTGAACGGTGTGAGCACTCACCAGTTCCAAACACTGCCGGTGCCCATATGCGGCAGCATAATGCACAGTGTTGTACCCCTCTTTGTCTTGGATGGATGGATTGGCATCGTTCTGTAGCAGGAACTCCAGACACCTGTGAACAATTCATGAGTGTAACTCACTCTATTTAACAGACTTAGCCCTCACTGCAACTCGCAGTGGCACTGCAGACAGGCAGTTAATTCTGTGTTTTGAACCACACCTCAAATCATTTACAGGTTGCCCTCCTCTTCACCACATTTCACCAGTTTTTAACCAGAAAATCCCCACTCATTTTTGAGTGGGTATTAAAAACAATCATAAAAACAATTAATTAAAAACCATCTTAAACCCAACCTTTGCTGCTATTCTAGATTCCAAATTGGTCTTCTATTACAAAGCCTGAAAGTCACAACCCTGTACCATAATGCAAACAACTATGTTGAAAGAGCTACAATTGCTGCTATTTTATGCAAAAGCTCACAGACCACAGCACTGGCCTGCAGCTATATACTATGGCAAGCTGAAAAATTGGACTTTACTGAGTTAATTTCCTGGTATGTGTGTATATTAATGTATTTTCCTCTTTGTTAGCATTTTTAAATCATGTTTTTCAAAGGATCCCGTATGTTCTTCACAGCTCTTAACATTTTTCCTTATTCCATCAAGGTATTATCATTTTGTTACCATTACTTTCCTCAATATCTTGTAATTCATAGTGAATATATGGCTGCCACATGAAAAAGGGTATTTTTAAAACAAAAAATAAAAATCAATATGCAGCTGGATGAAAATGTTAATCCAAGCAAATAAATTGAAGAAGCCATTGACTGACTTCTCTTTGCTACATACACACTCAGTGCAAAGCATTAAAATAAGGCAGTGCATGGTACTAAAGAATTATTAAATTACTGAAGCAGTGTACTTTCAATTAAAAAAGAGCAACAACCACAGAAGCAGAAATATTAGGGAATACGCACACAGAGGAAAGCATAGAGCTTTTTTCTTTAGGTTAGCCCTCATTAAAGCCAGGCATTGTGTTTAGCAGAGCAATGAAAGAACAAAAGCAGAGTGTCAACTGCAGTGCAAAGCAGCGGCTTTCCAGAAGTGAAGTTTAACTTCTTTATTGACACCAAACTTACAATGCAGCTTCTTTTTCCTTCATCTCACTGGCTCTTTCAAGTTCTTCAGCATTTTCATGGGAGTTACCTAAAATATTCTTTCTTCTTAGCATAAACAACAGAAAAATGCAGCTTATTTTCAAAATATGAATATTATTTTGATGCAGTCTGCCACCCATCCCCAATCTCCTCTGCAAGAAGTTGACCTCCTCCAGCCAACAGTAAAAAAAAAAAAAAAAAAGTAAGTTTATGTAAATTTAATGAGCGTACCATGTGGATCTGCAGCAAGCAATGGAGACAACTACAACATGGCAGTTTATCATCCTGCCAGTCAATGCCAAAAAAAAAAAAAAAAAAAAAGGAAAGAAAATTCTGGTTTCTATCAGAAACAATTTGCTCATTACTTTCCAGAATCCTTCCATCTCTCCTACAGCAATGTTGTGTGTTCTGTTCGGTTCCCATTGCAGAGAGGAATTCAGGACTACCACAACTTGCTGCTTCCTACAATGACTTACTAGTAACATTAAAGATTCAGAGCACTGGGAAACTTTAGGTACTAATACTGAGGTAGTCTGTCTTGAATATGCTTTAGCTGTGTTGCTGACTCTCCTCACTTTCTGTGAAATATCTTGGCAACACCGTGAGATGTTGCCTCAGATTCTCAAATGCCTGGTCAGATTCTTTAGGTTCTTCTAAGAGCTCAGCATGTCTTCACACTCCTGCACACCTGGATCATTTGTGGCATCTCTGCTCCCCAGCCAAATGGGTGAAGACTGTGATTTGTGACCTTACAGTCAGATTGTGATTATGAACATGCTTGGCCACCAAGACCAACACATGCTTCCAAAATTCAATGAACAGGACAGATCAGTACCTTGAAAGGCCTGTAAAGAGGACTGTTTGCTACCTTCAGTCCCTATATAACACGCATATTCCAAATTGGATTCCGCACAACGCAGAACAGTACATTCTTTCCTTGTCATGCTATTTTCCATTTCTATTATTGAGATTTTATATTCTTCCTGTGGGTGCCAACAGTAACGGATTGCTCCACAAATCCAGGGTCTGTCTGATGGGCACTGACTCATAAAGAAAACTTATTTATCAATTAAAAAAAAACCCTCCCCTGAATGTTAACACTGTAAGCTCATGGATGGTCCTCGCGTGGTATCTTGAATAAAGATAATTGGTCAAGCTCAGAAAAGCTATAGGAGACACCCATGTACTGACCAGGATTTCAAACATCTCATATAAAAAAAAGAAAGCCCTATATGCATCTGCTTTGTTAACTAAAAATCAGTGAGATCCCAATATAGGATTTCCTGAACAGAATAAGCCATGATCTGGAAAAACAACACATATTCAGAAACTTGAATAATCTGTTTAAGGAAAATGTTTTTGTGATTTCCACTGCAGAAGGGGTATTTTTTTGAAGTCCATAAGTAAAAAGAGTTACCAGAATAGCTGAAACAGTCCAACTACCTTGCTGCACCAAGACTTCTATGTGCTCGTTAACTGCGCATGCCCAGAGTTAAATGATTTGGAATATTCTTTGGACTAACAGTGTCTGACCTTGGGAGATTGTCATTCAGAAGAAAAAAAAAAAAAAAAAAAAGCTGTCCTATAAAATCATGGACTGCAAATAACAATTCATCTATGCAACAAGATGACTTCTACAACATCTCAAACTGGAAAATCTACTAAGACAACATCACCACATCAGAATCAATTTATGTTTGGATTATGAGGGCAAATAAAGGTCACATATTGCGGCCAATGTTCAGAATGTGCTTAAATTAAGTTTTTATTTTATTTTTTCCATTACCAATAGAAGTAGCTACATCCTTAAGTTAACCAAGAGCTTGTTTACATGCAGGAGCATCACCTATAAAAGTCAGAAGATGAAAAACATACACTGAATTGCAATTCTCAATGTCCTGAGTAAGGCCTCGTCCTGGCAAGACAGATTTAGAAACAGTCAGTGCTGAGAGCCTTCATGTGAGGCTACTCTGTTTGTAATGCCAAGAACAGTGCTTTGAAGGGCCTGCTGCCTTCTTCCCAGCGTTGTTCAGGTTTGAGGTTGATAGGGAAGACATTTTAGATACCAGTATTATCATGGCAAATGAAGCAAATGATGAGGAAGCTATTGATGTTCAAGTATGGTAGCCAAATGTCTACCACAGGTTAAGGAGAAGTCAGAAGTGGCTCTGAGGTGATATTCTATTGGGAATGTGCCACACTTTTCTTTCCCCTTTAATTCAGACCTCTGCATATTAGCAACCAAAAAAATAGTTCCTTAGAGTCTGAAGGAGAGAGGTAGAGAAGCATGGGGTAACCTAAAATAAATACAGGTCACTAACAATTTTAAGAGAGCGCTAACAGGATAATTGGGCCTGCTTTATACAGTATGTTATGGGGAAGAGATTATGAAAACATGCAACTAACTGGGAATAAGAAACTGCAGTCAGTAATCACAGGATTTTTAAGTTTTGCAGCTGTTTTCCCCCTTCCAAACTTCTCTCAAAATAACAGCTTTGCATTCTGCCAAAGAATAATCCCTGGGCCTCTCTCCTCTTAGTCTCTAAAGAGCAGCCTATTTGGAGAGGGTGAGTGTTTTTATCAGCTCTGACAGTGGAGAGACTGATGGATAGGATCTATCCCATCTTTGCCAAAAAGTCTGTCAGAATGGCCAGATGCTTGTCACTGCAGTCCATCTGGGAAAACCTCTCCTACTGCTGCCTCTTCTCCCACCCCTTCTGATGGCCTTGCAAAGCAGATATGGAAAACTCTCTGAGCTTCCTTTAGTGAGGAAACTACACAGAGGAAAACAGAAGACAGAATGTTTGTAAAATAGTTCATTAGGACAGAGAGGCTGCAAAACTGTGTGTTACATGAAAGGTAAATTGTAGAGCTGAAATTCCACATCATCTAGGGATCTGGCATATAGTCAGCAATTCAGTGTGGAGTTGCGCATACATCTGAGAGAAATTCCTTTGCTAACAAAATCCTTTTTTTGGTTCAAATGGCATAGCATCACGAAGAGAGCAGAATGACACTGACTAGGCAAAACACTTGAAATAAAGAATACAAATAGGTTCTCTTACTTTCGGTCCATGTCAGAAGCAGCAGCATAGTGCAAAGGGGTGCGCCCCCAGTCATCTGTTTCGTTAATATTGGCTCCGGTTGTCACCAGTGTCTCAATACAGTGGAAATGACAATTTGCAGCTGCATAGTGCAAAGGTGTCCTGAAACACAAGTGACAGTTTGTTACCTCATGTTCCAGCATGCACTGCCGGGGATAACAATAAAGCTTAACTGCTCTATTCCTACAGATTCCCAGCAAGTCAATACCAGCACCTTGTTCCTCTGATGAAATGCAAAAGTTATGCAAATTGAACAAATTACTGTTATTAGGAGGTTTTGGTGCTCCTACCAAGCCTAGTGGCTAAGAGATCCCAAATCTGCATCTTGCAAACAACGTGTTCCCAGTGAGATCTACTGCTGCTGCTCTGTGTACACCACTATGTGCCTCCAGCTGGGAGGCAGAGAAGAGGAGGACATCCCTCGCAACATCTTATTTGACTGCCCATGACGAGAGAAATACATGTAAGTGTGTGTATATATATATATACATATATATATATATATGTATATATACATATATATATATATATATATCACATAAGTAAAGCACAGCTATAGTTCTCACCACTTTATAACTCCAAAGTAAATCCCTTTCCTAATATCCCCAAAAGAAGAAAACAAAACCTATGGTATGGAGACACACAATGTGTTTCTCCTGTCTCAAAAATATTCCCACATCGGAGCAGACTAAGCTTTTTCTAACTCAAGGTACTTAAAATAGACCTTTTAGGAAAAAAAAAAAAAAAAAAAAAAAATTGGAAATGAATCTGCCACACACTTAACAACAGGCAGGGCTGTACAAACTGAACAGAGCAACTGACCCAGGCTTTATTATCCCCTCCCTTACAGTTGCCTTTTTTTTTTTTTTCTGTTTATATAATAATACATATATAAACTCTCTTCTAAGGCTGACTTTGCATAGCATTATTCTTTTAAGGCTGACTTTGCATAGCATTATTATGCTTTTATATTTTTTATTATGCACAGTCAACGCTTTAAAAGCTTCGTTGTCCACAGGACGGAATTAAGTTTGGTTTCTCTGCAGTCTGATAATCCACCTGCTATGCAGCACTGCTCAACATGACTGGGGACATGTGTCTCAGTAGTCAAACGTGCCTCTGCCAAGGCTCAGCTCCAGTTGTTCACTTTGACTAGTTTCAGCTGCTCAGAATTACCCCACGGAGGCAACCCCTCTCCAGACAATGAAACTACAGTTTGTATACAGCTCCAAAATCATCTTGGCATAGGCAGGCTTAGCAGCACCAGAGGTGGGCTGCGACAGAGACAGAGTTGTGCGAGGATCCCATCACACTGGCAAATTCCAAAGCCCAAGAAAAGATTCATTGTGAGGGAAAATTCAGCATGCCACATGCTCAGCACACCCACTTCAAAGCCTGAATGTCGTTCAGAGAGAGCTCACTTTGTCAGAACAATTTCCAGTAGGGTTGAAACTCTCAAAGGCTCCCTCTGCTACACAAAAATCCTTGACTAGTTTAAATTCATTTGTTCCTTAAAATCATATACTTTCAATTTGGTGGAAGTTGTTTAAAAACAAACTAACAAGAAAAAACACAGAAACAGAGTATAGTTCATTTTTGAACCTGGTTCATTTAAATGGGACAGAAGAATATCTTAATTTTTATTTACATATCTGACACTTCTACTGGGTATATTGAAAGGATATGAATAATAATCAGCGCTGTCCCTCTACCAGGAAGTACCATCCACAGTGCCCGAGCCATGCTGGAACCTTTCAGCTGCCATTCATTTATGTTAGTATAATGACAAGGCTTTTAGTACATCCTGCCTGAAAAACAGGTACCCCAGCAGTATTTACAGAGAATTTCTGCAGCATCTTGAGTTCAAGTGCAGTTACCGTCATCAAACAGTTAACTTGAATTCACCTTCCTCACTGATCTAAAGCAACTGCAAATGTATGCATATCTATCATGATTTACAGCTTCACAGAAGCAGGAAACCCAGGCTCAGTGCTTAGGCACCTCGCTGCCACAGCTGAGGGTGGATGATAATGTACCCATTACAGGGCTGTATGGCCACAGCAGTGATATAGAAATGTGTAGTGGCACAACCCGCTATCACACAAAACACAACATACTGAACCAAATGGTGCTATTAGGTTGGCTATAGCTCTTCCCCTGCTCTAATTCCACCCCTGTGTTTTAGGGAACCTGCTTTGGAAAACATCTGGCTTGTTGAAAAAACACATGACAAAATGCTTGAGAGATTCTGCGGCAATCAAAGAGTGAAATCTCTGCATCCATTCCTGGCATAGCAACACTCATAGCAACACTTCATACGGAAGGGAAAAAAATTTAGGAAGCACGTCAAATAGCAGCTACCCTTCCCATCATAACAACGGTGCTGTCTTGGGCACACCAGCACTAGAATTCAGGCAATAAGAAAAGCAATGAGGGAAAAATAATACACCTGTGATATTTTTAAAACATAAAACTTGAGAGGGTGGGATGGCTTTTATGTAAATAATGAAGTCTGCACCTGTCTGGCATATAACTGTAGCAGCAGTTCTGTAGGGAAAGCCAAACTCCTATTTTATTTTACTGTCATTTTTCCTGGAACGCACAATTTCCAGACTGAGGAGGTCCTTCTTCCTTGACTGCTAGATTCTCCCTTTACTTTTTTTTTAAATTAGCCTCATAATTTACTTACCTCCCACATTTGTCCTTCTTATTAAAATCTGCTCCACTGCTTTGCAAGAGTTTTATACATTCAACATTACTGAAAAGAGAAGTAAAAAAAATAATAATAAAGCATGAACAAAGCAGAAGCTTACATCTTGATTGCCTCCCCACCCCCAAACAGGAAAAGTTACTCTACTATTGTACTATTTGCAGTGCAATATCAGGGTACAGCCAACTACAACCTGAAATTCAATCATAGCAAACAGAAAGTGACTGTTTAAAAGTCACTTTCCTTTGTTTCTAGAAAACCTCAGGCTTCTCTTCTGCAGAAGAAAAATAAATATTTTTTCCAAAGAAAAAGCAGTAAATATGATCTGAATTCAGTGTGTTTGGAGATTTTCAAAGGGAGTCATACTCTCATGCTTCCCACACTGAAATGCTATTTTATGAGAGCTTTTAAAGTTGTTGCTAGCTTATAAAATGTCAGTCTAATAATGAAGAGGTGACATTTAACAAAATCCACCCCTTCTAGAAAAGCAGTCAACAGTAAGCACGGTGCTAAAATCCTGCTTACTTCAGTAAGATTCAATTACGAGAGTAACTTTTAAGTTCATTTTCATATAATTTGTTGACAACTGATAGATTTAAGCATGTCTTTAAGTGCATAGCTGAATAAGAGGCATAAGTATTTAAAATGAATGCCAGATTTAAACTGCATTTATATAAGTGGATGAGTTGGGCTCCATTGTTTCTTTTACCCATTCAAAGAATTCAACACAGATTCTTCGCATCATTTAAAGCCAGGTGATTTTTAATGGAAAATATAGCAGCTAAATTTCTTTGCAATTTAGGAGAATAAATATATGACCCCCAGCCAGAAAGTGACGTAAAGAAGCATAGCACTTTCCACAACTTCTTTATCATTAACAGGGGCAATAAATCATTTCTGTTCACAACCAGATGAGCAGACCTTTGAAGTATGTTGTTTGCTACATACCCATACAACTCCCATTAATGTAATGGGAGAAACAGGCATGTGTCAGGGGAAATAAATAATAAATGCTTTTTGCATAGCTCCAGTTCCAGGGAAAAAAATGGTGGGATGCGGTACGTTGGCATGTGTTCATCCCTACTCTAAACTGCTATTGCATAAACACTCACCACAACTCACTAAAAATAAAAATACTTGTTAGTGATGACAATTGTAGTAAACCACTGGAAAAAACATGACTTATTTTCATAAACTACTTTTGCTTCTTATAAAGCCTCTCTTTCGTTCTCTTTTGGATTTCCAGGTTGTTTTTATTATTCTTTTGGAGTGCAGCCTTACTGAAGAGGTAGCATCTGAAGCATACCATAATAATTTCAATCCAAGCAAGAATCATACCTCTTCTATTAATAACAGAAGACAAGTATCAACAAGAAAAATATCATAATAATAAAGATCAATTCCATTAGGTGTCTGTAATTACGAAAATTTTGTGATATATCTGTTTTGATTCACCACGAAGAAAAGAAACTTCCTGAAAGATCGCCAAGTATTCACTGTGGATGACCATTTCTGCTTGCTAAAATCATAGAGAATGGAGACCGAGTTCTAGCCAAGGCTCCATTTGAGCTGTTTTCTGAGCCACAGTCCTCCACAGAAGAGTCAAAACTCAATGCTTGCCAAATGTTTTGTCCTTTTGCTAGGTTAACTACACAGAGCTCCACTGACAATTATTTGGAAACATTTAAACTAACTGCTTGCTACATTTACAACATAAATTGAGGTATTTCAGTTTTAATTTGTTTCCATTTCCGTGCTCCCAGCACTCATCAGGAATGCATCATTCTGAAAGGGTAAGTCTTTGGCTTTCTGATCTGGTGATTTTTGTGTCGTTGTTTTAAGAACTTTTAAACTTGTACCTGAAAACTGGGAGGGAGAGCTGCATTTGGACTCCAGGGTTGCTGCCTCAAGGACACTGTTGTGTTTTGAGGCAAGAATACAATCCAACGGAGGAAGCTGGGAATAACTGCCCTGCCAGCAGCATCCCAGGAGCCACAGTTCCTTCTCCTTACTCTGCTTTGCGTCAGGAACTGTCACTTTTCCGCTCACTACTGGCCCTCAGCAACTCTTACGGCAATAAACCGATCTGGGTGAGCACACAGCACTCCAACCCAAAGCTGAAGCAGTCTTCACAGGGGCACAAAAAGGAAGCTTTACCCTACGTCTGAAACTCGTGCTTCAATCACAACCCAGCTGTCTGTTTTAGAGGAGTCCTTTCAGACCACCTCCTTCGCTTTGCAAGCAATGTGTGCATGAGAGCAGTGGCAAAATACAACCTCAAGTGACCAGAATTTGACATCTGTGGATGGCACAGACAAACTGGCTTGCACCAAATCTGAGATGAAAGCACAAAATAACTTGTAACAGCTACAGTCACAACTACTCACCCTCCTGCAGCCGCAGCGTGGAGGCATGTTCTTCCAAAACTATCAGGGGTGTCTATTTCAAAGCCTGCAGACAGCACGTGCTCATTACTAAACAAGGACACTATGCTATACTTTTGTCCTAGTTAAACCACAAGAAACATTGCAGAGACAGAAAAATAAGTTAGTTAGAAAAAACAGTACGCAAGCAACTACAGTCAGAAAGAGGTTGTCACGGAAACAGTGAGCGGCTGCTCTGCTTTGGCAGCTCTATAAAAAGAGCTGTGAAGTCAACAAGAATTTAGTTCCGCATCCAGCTCTGCGCCACATCCCTATTTAAAACCACGACAGGCATTCAGGAGTTAGATACTTATTGAGATAACTACGACAGCAGGACATGGAGACAGAAAGCGTGAAGAGATGAGAAAAACTAGAGTCAGCCTGAGCATGAAATAGGGTAATTTCTATTGGGTGCGGGTTTAGGTTTAGTTTTTTGAAAGAGGCTTCCAGGAGTGTGCAGGGATAGTCATGAAGATTCACAAGGCCAAACTACAAGCCTGTCAGTGGTCACCCAGAGCTCCCTTTCCCTTCCTGATCTGATGGTCAAGACCAACACATACGTAGGTTTACTGTAATGATAAGGAATTATCATTTTTCACACTTTTTTATACCTTAGATGACTCAAGCTTAGGGAAAAAAGTAGTTGTAGGAGATTTTGTGTGTTGAGTAATGAAATACTTTTCTAGGAAAAAAAATGATCTGCCTTGTTAGTTTTTTGTGTGTGTTTTTTTTTTTTTTTAATTGGGTTTTTGTTTGTTTCTTTGTTTTTTAAACTCACACAAACTCTTGCCTAGAAAAAACAACATTTAGGATTTGGCTTATTACTGCCTCTTTTGAAATGGTTGTGTCAGCAGACTCCTGCTGTTTTTGCTTTGGGCTCTGGTAAGGATCTTGGGACCATAGACTACACCTTCACTAATTTCCCCTCTTGCACGTGCAGAACTTTGGCCAGCCTTTACTCTGGCCAAATTCAGAAACATACTTTAGCTGTAACTAAGATACAGCATGCCAACAAGATGCAAACACCTGTGCAAGTGTGGGCTTCAAGGAGATAATTTTGTCAATTACTTCTTTGAGGAGAGAGAAAAAAAATTGTGTCTTGCATGCCTAAAATTTGGAAAAGCATCCTGAATTTTCTCCCTCTTCTCAGTGAATTAATATAAACCCTCTTTGCCTACCAGGAGAAAAGGGCTTTGGGCATGAACAATACAGGATGCAAGGAATTACCAGCATGCTGTTAGGAAAGCCTCGCACACTCCGTACACCACACCAGGCAGCAGCACAGGAAATATTTCATTTGAACAATTCACAACAATGGGTATAAAGGGGCTGTAAGCAGCACAGACACACGTTACTGAGCTCCACAGATGCCGCTTGGCTTGTTTTACTTACCCGATGACAACAATTTCCTGCAGCAGTCTGAGTGAGCATTCAGGGCTGCTAGGTGTAGAGGGAACATGTTGTGGATCCCACACCTGAAAGGCACAACAGCCTCATTAGACGAGGTCATGTAACAATACAGGTGGCGTACAAACACAGCACATGAAAAGGTCCTTCCATGAAGGCAGCATTTTTGATCCTTTTTAAGGAAAATTCTTCCTGCCTTGTTAATTTTATCTGTGTTTCATTACCGTCCTTCTCAGGAGTTAAAAAATTCTGATACAGAAAAATCTTGGCATTATGCTTTGAACAGAATGTGGTAGGAAGGTTTCTAAAAATGGGAAAGCTAGGGTAAAGGAGAAAGCAAGGGAGCAAAAACTGCTAAGAATCAATCTCCCAGCATGGGATGCACGTATTTCTGCATCAGCTAAACATACCATAATGGCCATTCTGAGGGGTAAAAGTAAACGCCAGAAGCTTTTTAGTATTATTTCTGAAATCCATTTTTACTGCAGTAAACATCCTTTAGATAACTCTTGCTTGGGTTTTCAAAGCCTCCCCTTCTTCCCTCTCCCCTGGGGCTAGTGTAGCCAATTATTCTTTTTCACATTTTCCTTTAGGGTGCCATGACACTTAGGGTTTTCCTCCCACATCCTAATAACTGATCATCTAATCCTGTTTGCTCCAGCTACTGTCGTCACATGCTCTTTCACTCCCCACCCCTTTAATACATGTCCCTCCTTTTCAATTACACTATAAACTCCTCTGAACAGACATACAGGGTTAAACAAAAACGAAACAAAAAAAAGTAGACACATCTTTATGCTAAACCTGTATCAGGCAACCACACAGTTCTTATACAAGTCATACACTCAGCAGCTTTCATTAACATTAGCAAATCATCCCAGTTCAGACCCTAACCATGCCACTGTCTACTGTCTTAGAAAACTTCTGGGTTTGGACATCTTGGCTTCTGTCGTTGAGCATCAATTTGCGATTAGTATCTTGTTATTCTAGAAATACCATTAAGCAGTCCTCCAACTGCATATAAACGCAGAGCCTATGTAACCAACTATCTCAACAAGATGATTATCTCCTGACTGCTCCAGCCAATACATTTTTAAAGAATGACAAACTCTTGAACAACAGCAGATGGATTCCTCTCTGTAAGACAACTGGTGATCACCTCATGGAAGAGGATTTTAGATCCAGACCGAAGACAAAGGAACTTTTTTTTTCTGCAAATTTGTCTTCCTTGCTGCTTCACTACATTAAAGAGTGACTTGAGGTGCTGCACAAATATTCTTTTGCCAGTATCGTTTTCTACATCATAGAGTAAATCTCTTAAAAGATGATCTGTCAGTCTGTTCTTTAAAAGGAAGCAGCACAAGCTTCATCAAGCTGCTGCGTCTGTATAAGTAGGTTGCATTTTTTAGCTGTGGACTCATTTATTTAAGCAAACATTGGACATACTGTATTGACATTGCTTCTACACCCATTTCCCTCCATCTCCTCCTCCATCTAGCTATCTCGAGCAATATTTTTCTTCTTTTAGGTCCAGATTTCCACCCAGCACACGTTTTGGCTGGTTTCCATACACTCTGCACATCTGCTAGCCAGTCACACTTCTCCAGCACTGTTCACACGGGTTCCTCCCATCACTTACACACTCTCTCCTTAAAATGCAATTGCCTCAAAGACTGACTGAGCTGTTTGCAGTTGTTGCTAACATGTTGAATTCTCTCTTTCAAAACCAGTTTGGGGAGCTCAGCCAGAGCTATTCATGTGCAATACATATAAAAGCCCACTCCCAGTGTTTCAATGCTCCTTGTTGAGCACAATAGCATCACTTGGATCTGCCTGGTATCTCTGGTTATCCCACTTCACTTATTTCTGGTGCTGGTAGAAGTAATTTATTTGATCAATATTCAAGTCACCCAAGTGCCAAATAGAAATTTCTAACTGGATAACCTTGAGTCCAAGAGGGGCTATCCCGTAGCATCTCATTTTACCCTGAAGCCTCAAGAAAACAGGCAGACTGAGACTTACTGTACTGTCAAAAGCACTAGCTAACATACACATTAAAAAAATAAATAAAAAGACACCAAGATCTTCTCATTAGCTATGTTAACAGAATCCGGTAACATTAGCTGAAGCCTGTGGAATTTCATTATCCATGACAACTGAAGATCTGTTCCACCTTCTGAGATTGCGTGGCGACAGTCATATTTGATATATGAACATGGGCAAAAGTGTCACTTCCTTTACCATGCTCAAGCAAACAAACAGAAAGAGCTGCAAGTATTTTCAAAACTAAACCCAGCACATTTACATCTGCAATCAGGTTTTTCTGTCGAGGTAAGTCAAGAGGAGTCATTCATTTCTACAGTGCTTTCTAGGTGGAAGACTTTTAAATTTTATTTTGGAGATGTGCAGCTAATAGCTGAAAACAGATTTATGTAATCAGAATCTGCTAAAAACACACAGGTATCTCTCATGGCATGATATTACTCTGTTTTTAAACCCCTTTGTTTACCTTCAGGTTTGCTGTTTTCTTTTTGATGGACTATAAGAACCTGAACATAAATTATCAATACTCAACTACTCTTAAAAATCAAGCACCTCCCAATGGTTGGGACTATAGTAACTGTCTATTGTGGGTGCAGTCTTGACACAAGTACAAGACAAAAAAAAGAAGAGAAAAAGGAAAAAAAAAACTGAACTGAAGCAGAAAACACTAACAACGTTTAGAAATTTGTGTCCAATTTCAACTCATTACCCCTCTATTCAGAAAGGCCCCATGAACCAAATAAAATCAGTCCTATTATTTCAGCCATCTGGCTATCAGAAACCATGCAAAATCAAGGCAAGCTCTACAGTTATACTGAGATCAGGCTTAGTAACATCTGCTTTGCAATACTGCATTTCTATTGATTATCCTATGGCATACCAAAAGATATGAAATTACAGAATAGTCATGGTGTACGACAGGTCACTGTTAGACTAACTTAAATTCTAGGGAATATGCGTACAGTTCCCTTTGAAGGCACTTGAATTTTTTTTTCCAATGGTGTTTCCTATACAAACTCTTTGCTACATTCCTGCTGGAATAGCTGTGATCAAGATACACTTTATACATACATACTTCATGTACGTTTTATGTCCACGTGCCACATCAAAGCTTCAGGAAAAAGCAGCACTGGCACTACCTGCAACCACATAACTGTGCACAATAAGAGCTTAGCAGGGCTTCCTTCCCTTCTACCTGCACCACCATTCATACTTTAGTCCCATGTCACCCACTGAAGTGTAGTACAAATACATTTATCCATTTTAACCTCCTACTTCAGGAACTGAGGAGTAACTGTGGTTCCTGGCATTGGACATAACACTTGACCATTAGAAGCAGCTCCATCTCAGCCACCTACTTGGCAGTATCAGCTCCGCTGGTTATGAGGGTGTTAATCAAAAGCTCATGTCCATATCTTGCAGCCACATGCAGAGGAGTGTTACCGTCCTTATCGACACAGTCGATTTCCCCTCCTGCAAAAGACATTTTCATACAGTTTAACACCAAAAGATTAAGTGTGGACTAGTGACCACAAACGTTATTTCTCCCTAGTGAATGCAGCATAACCAGGCGACTGAACTTCGTAGACTGAGAACTGGCACATGCCAGCTGTCAACAGGCAGCCACTGGTACTGAATGTGGTCTGCCTGAAGTGCTTTCACCTCCCTCTCTAACTTCGGTGGATGGGGACCAGACAGTTGCATGGGATGACGTACAAGGGGCAAAGAACATGATTCAGACTTGCTGCTCACCTAAAGGTACAAATGCATGCCTTCTGTTAAAGTAAAAGAAGAAACTGCTGAAATTGCATCATGATTTGTTAACACATTGCCACTGAACCTTACCCACAAGGCGCCAATGTTAAACAGATGATTCAAGAAGACCAACAGGAACACTTTGCAAACTACAATTGTTTTGTGTGCCTTTTCTGTGTCTTACAACAAAAATAGACCGCTCTGTGTTTGACAGCGGCTGAGAGCAGCTGCTGGGGAGCAACACAATCACCTTTTCCTTGGTACATCTGCTCAGCTCTACCAAGCAGAACGTCAGCCCCCATCCTGAGGTGAAGGCTGCATTTGTCCTGTTGTGTTTAAGAACTCTTGGATTTCTCCATGGGATACAAAAGGGTAAGAAGGGACTTCAACAGGTCTAGTCAGCAGTTCAGGTTATTCTTTGTGATCTTGCTGAGAAACATCTGCCTAACCAACCTTTGAGACCTCCACAGACTGACACTCCACAGAACTCCAAACAACCTGTTTCGACATTTTCTTGCCCTATATTTAATCATCAGAAATTACTACACAGTGCTTAAACAGAACTTTTCCTGTTGCAGTTTAAGCCTGTCATCTCATGTTTTCTCTTCTCTGCTGCAGCTTTTGGCCCATGCAAGGATTCCTATCAAGCCCTTGTTTTCCTTTTTGGACCAAGCAACCCTCCTTCTTTCAGTCTCCCCTTGCAAATCAGATTTGCTGCACTCCAACCATTCTCATCCTTCCCCCAGTTTTTGACAGCTGGTCCACATCCTTCTGGAAGGAAAATGCCAAAAGCCAAAAACTGTACTACAGCAGATGTCTACCAATTCTGAGCTGAAAAAAAAGGATTAATTACTTCATGCCTGCTGGCTGTGCTATATACCTCTATACTCCTGTATGTTGTACATTTTTTTTGTTGGTGGTGTCGGTGGTGTTTTTTTATACTTTTTTTTTTTTTTTTTAAGCTGGCAACACCAAGACATTGTTGACTTGACTTGTGTTCAGCTTCTGATCCTCTATAAACCCCAGATCAGTTCTTGAGGAAATGCCACTCACCTGGCTGCTGCCATTCTGTATGTGTAACTGATATTCCTGCCTGTATGTGGTATCTCTCCTTTGCTTCACTTGCATTTCAACTTCTTCCTCCAACTGTACAGGATCTTTTTCAATTCTGACTCCACCTTCTACCAAACTAAAAGTTTCTCCCAACTTCATGCTTTCTGCAACCCTTAAAACCCCTTTTGCTATTCTACCATCCAAGTTGATAATGAAAATACTGAACAGTACTAGACACTGGAGGGAAACTCAAAAATCTCTTCATTACACTTTACATTTATTATTGTCTTAGTTTTTCTACCAGTTATGCACCCACACAGTAATATTTTCATCTAGACCATACTCCACTTGTTTGCAGTGATAATACTTCAGGAAAGTATTTAAAAGTCTTGCTAAAATGAGGATATGGTAATATTTACTGCATTTCCACCACACACGGGAGATAACAGGCCATAGAAAAAAAGAAGAAAAGTTCTACTAAAGCACTATACAAAATTTTCTAATTGTAAATAAAGCTCAGTGAAATGCCATAAGAGATTCCTTCCCTGGGGTGGAGTCTCCATCCATAGAGGGAGGTCTCCATGATCATTACCTGCCCACAGAAAAGTGAGACGACTGTGCTATATTCGCAAAGCCCATTGCCCTCCTGTAGAAGAGAACTATGTTTCAGCATACTTCACTCTTGGGGAAGCTATAGCAGATATTGCCTATGCCCTCCTTAAGTACTTAAAAAGTTGGTTTATTCATTCCTTTCAGAATTTTTGGCTGACATATATAATGTTTTCCAGCTTTCCTTTTTGCCCATTTTTGAAGATGGGTATCACACTCACAATTTTGTAATTTCAAGGTAAGCCAACTTCCTCCAAAACTCCTCAGAAACAGCAGCCAGAAATTGAGATGGCTTTACCCAGTTCACTAAGTACTGTAGGATAAAGTTGCATTTCTTTAAATCATTGACATTTCTCTCTTCCACAATATCCCATGGCAACAAGGCAGAGATTCACTTGCAATCAGACCTGTCTGTGTACTACACTAAAATTAGAGGGGCAACAAACAAAGAAAGAAAATCAAAAACAAAGTAACTTGAAGAAGAGTAGAGAGGCTGAAGGACAGATGAAGAACTGCCAATCCTTTCACACACAGATCCAACACAGAGCAAACAAAAGCCATTAAGTCAGAGAGCATATTTCACTAAACAACTGTAGACTACACTAAACTGCATTTTCTTTCAGCTTGCCCAAACTCATTTTTATTACTATTTTATTTATCCAAGAATAGATATGGCAATAAGTTGTATGACAACCTGAAGGAAGCATGACCTACTGAAGACTTCTGTTTAAAATACAGTAAATGTAAGCATCCTTGAGTTACAGCCTAACTTTTCAGACTTCTTAAACATCTAACAAAGAGTAGCTCTATCAAGGGTCACAGCAGTTAGATTAGGTTCCAAGTTTGGGATTGTAGTTAAAAAACAAACAACACAAAACATACAGTAACAAAACAGAAACAAAAACCCCAGACTGTCCTGTCTGGTAGAACAGCCAAAGCTAGGAAGGATAAGTAAACAATGAGTACTAGCCACCTCTGTGAGTCAGAAACAGGTCTCTGCCAGATCTCCAACAATAATATTTGTTATATGCTGTTATATGCTTGGACAAAAGAGATACTTAATGAATTTGACAGGTAATCCAGAATCCTGATATCTGTTCCTGGCTATGCTAGAAAAAACAGGGTGGCGCTGGTCCAGAATATTTATTCAACACTTAGTGAAGATAGCAGCAAGATGTGGAACTAAAGGAGGTGAGGGAAGTACAGCTGCTGAGTGGTAGGACAGAGAAAATGGTGTGAACTCTATGAACACCACAGCTCCCAGGGGAGGACAGTTGGAAACTTTTACTTTTCTTACTCTTTGAAGCATTTTGGAAAGTTTGTTGTGCCTTTGTCTCATCAGATAGAATGCCACAACTTTGAACTCTTGTTTTCAGGTTAAGAATCACAACAGATCAGCTGGACCATTGTCAGCTGGAAGAACATGGGATTTTGTTAAGAAGCAAAATCTTCACTTGTGATGACACTGTGGAATGAGAGATGTTAATGCAGCTCTAAGTCAGAATTTGACTGAGAGCTGAACACCTCTCAGAGCAGTCCTTTGGCATTCTGGGTCAGAACTGAAAACTGCTACCTCTAAAATGCCTGCGCTTTTGGAGAGGTATTGAACAGGCACCGAAACTCACCATTCTGAATGAGGGTCTGTGACCGCGTGAACCTCCCATGGACAGCTGTCATGTGCAGTGGGCTCTTCCCATCCTTACTCTAACAAACAAAATATAAAAACAACCATTCATCATGTAAAGTAGTGGTAACAACTTGAAGTTACTCAGCTCAACCTCCTACAATTATTCTTCAGATAAAACCTCCACTGACTTCTGAAGACTACAGGACTGAATCTGTATGTGACGATAAATGCAGAAAGTATAAGCATGTAAGTAAACCAGTTCCGCAGCAACAAGCAGAAATGGGCTGAGGTACAGCCCATCCTCAGAGCCTGGCTAGATGCAATGTCTGGTAGAAACCTACAAATATATGACATACCATTCTTGAATGCGTTATTTAATAACATTTCCTGTTCAGACATATTTTCCCTACTCCTTGCAACAATAAGAATAAAGAAAACAAAGGAACCACAAAGCTAAATAGGAGCGGCCTCTGAGAGATGTAAGAAATATAACCTATTTATCAATTCACATTTTACAGAGACCTCCTAGAAAAAAAAAAAATATCTTTTTTTTTAAAAAAAGTTTTAATTAATACATTTTCACCTAATCCAAAATAGGATGTCTACAAAATACAATTAGAAATCAGGGAAGACATATGCGAGGAAAGGAACAATGAGTTGAGATCAGTGTTTTGGAATCTAGAGAAAACAAAATGAGCTAGGGAAAGCTGAGGAAAATAACAAGGGAAGGTACCAGCCTCACTACTCACATCTATTGGCACAGGGGTTTCACATTTATTGCTGAGCACAATCCCTAATTTCATTTCAATAATTATGAGTTTAAATAGTGCACTGACTGTCCACTGATCTCAAAGGACCTGCCAGAGGTGTTAAATGCTAGAAGACCAGTTTTACAGATGACAAACTGGAATACACACAGTTTAAAGTAGCCATAATCTTATAGGAATTCAGAGATTTCAGTTTTCTAGCAAGACCCTTTGAGGTTCACCAAGATGTATCACGTGCTCTTTTGTCAAGAGAATTCAGATAACCTAAACAGAATCAGGCCTCTAAAATATGTAACAAACATCCTCAAGGTCTTACTTCCCCAGGAAAGTCAAAAGAAACTTGTTAGAAACAGGTTTAATTAAACCCATATTCAGGTGGATGGAAAACACCAGAAAGGAATAGTTCCTGGACTTACCACCATTGCCCCGGTTAACAGTTTCACAGAGCTCCAGGGACTAAATTCTAGTAGTGGCTCATGAGGAGTAGCTGGCCCAGAGTTGAAGGCTGCCATTATATTTATCAAGGCACTGAGAGCTCCTCTGCTGGAAGTTAACCTCATCCAAATAGCTTAATGATTAGCATTCTAAGCATCACTCTACTTCTAGCAAGGATTTAAAGCCTTGCTGTACTTGTTACTACAGTTTCCAGCCTCCTAATGTAAGGAAAACAGGATAAAGCAAAACTGAAGAGCTGAAATGCAAGTTTTACCTGAACGTTAACATCTGCCCCATTATTCACTAGCAGTTCAAGACACAGTGCTCCATGAGTGGAGGCAGCAGCAAAATGCAAGGGAGTGAATCCGTTATTATTAGGCTGATTTACATTAGCACCATAGTCAATCAGCTCATTAACAACAGAATCCTGACCATTGTAACAGGCAATGTGAAGTGCAGTATTTCCATAGATGTTCATTTCATCAATCTAAAATAAGACAAGGAGACACAGTTAGAAGTACAGACATCAGCTTATTGTTTTACATAATGCATCACATTCTGCAAATGGAACTAGCTGGAGGCTTGAACTATCATAGGGCATATTTCTCACCAACAAATTTCATTGATGAAAATAAACTCCCAGAGAGCTTAATTTAAAATGCTTTACCTTCATTATCATTAATGTCTTATCCTACTGGCAATTTCTAAAAGCCAGCCTGAAGCTTAAAGCTGATAGCAGGAGTATGTAATGATGATGATGATAAAAGTCCTAATAAACTGGAAAGCTTTTATACGTAAGTGAGAAAGTAGGATAAAGAAAAAGCTCAGAAACTTAAAAAAAAATACACAAAAACAGCTTCTATTGAGTTTTTGTGAACAGAATCAGGTTTAAGATCTCTTTCCAGAGATTCCTTGTGGGAAGGGAGTGAAAGTGTCATAGTGAAAGGAAGGAGAAATTGCACAGCCATTTACACTTCAATAAGAAACTGCTTTCAGCAGCTCAGTATTATGAAGATGTAATTAAGATTACGTTACTTCTTGATGACTGGCTTGGAATTCAAGCACTGTTTTGTAAAATATGGCAAGACAGGTTGCACAAAACACTCAGGGGTGTTGTGAATACCCTTCCACAAAATACAGGCATCTCAAAGCTCATATCCCCAGTGGCAGAAAATGTGGAAGTTGAAGGTAATTATTAGCATGGTATTGCTGATAACGGGAAACACCTATTCCCTTTCAACCTCACAGTCAACAGCCTGTCAAAACACACTTCTGACACCTTTTTGGTAGGTCAAGTCAGCTGGCTATAAAGCTGACAAATGCAGTATCTTTATTTGATATCTTTAATCAACCAGCACAGACTCTTCTGGTCATTTCACTGTTGCTTTAGACCACTGAGTTGGCAATATTAGTTTAAGAGAAGACTGTGCCCTGAAATAAAGACCTTCTCTGGAGTGAAAAGGATCCTTTTCCTTCCTTCCATCAGCTAGAGAGGAAACGCACATCCTGAAACTTAAACAGCCTAAAATGCAGTTTTGTAAAGTACTCCACGTATGTGTTGTGAACAACTTCATCACATCAAAGGGAACGCCAAGCCAAGGGAGACTTCATTACTCCATCTTTCTCTACAGGACCAACATATATTTCCTGATTTATTTATTTTTTTCCTTCAGCAAGGTAGCCTGGAATTTACTGTCCATACCACACATTTTTTCTTCCAGAGTGTTTTCTGGCTCTTAAACCATGCAAAGCACTAGGTGCTTTTCATGGTCCAGAAAACAGGAACAATTTTCTTCAGAAATTCTGCTGATGTAGCAGCATCCGTAAGAGGAAAAGGATATCTCCAAATATGGAAAATATGGAAGTCATAAAGAGCACATTACCACATACCTCTACCCCCAGGTTAAGGAGGTGTTTCACAACATTAATCTGCCCATTGGATGCAGCTGCATGAAGTGGGGTGTAACCCTTCTTGTCTTTACAAGTCACCTCTGCACCGTGATTAATCAGTAAGGCAACAACTTCCAGGTGACCTTCAAAAAAAAATGAAAAAGAATATCAACAGGTATACCAGCCTCACTACCCGCAAATTACTTACTGCTTTTTTGCTAATGTGCTGGCCCTTTCACTGATGTTTCACACTGCTCCCAGAGTTTTACAAATAAAAATAAAAAAAAAAAAAAAAAAAAAAGCATTTTCATAATATTCTCACTTATAGCTCCATATAGCTCCAGATCTGGTAAAGAAATGCATGCAATACACATTCCCCTTCATCAGATGGGTCAGAGTTCTCTTTACTGAATTAGTTTTCCAGTCATTAAAGGAACAAAAACCACAACTACGTGGGCACTGTGTATTTAAGTCAGCCAACCTCCTCCCTGAACAGGGTGAATACATCTCTCGCCTTCCACAGACAGGTCTGTGTCTTGTCCATTGTAAAACACGCTGACAGTTTGTCAACACAAAATTAGAACAAGAAACAACAACCTGAGCCTTACCCATATATGCTGCCCAGTGAAGAGCTCTTCTGTCCTTTTTGTCGAAAGCATTGATGTTTGCCCCCTTGGCTAACAGCAAGTTCACCATCTAGTAGTAATGAGAGCAAGTAAACAAACCCTGTGATCGGACACTCAATAGCTTATAACGAACCAGTCTAGTGATAACGTTGGGATCACAAAATCTGGCTGTTTTGTATGAGACACTGAAATTTTAGGCAGTATGGCTAAGAAGTGAAAAGCTGCTTTCCCTATTATCAATCATCCAATATTTAGAAATTTTAAAAAATCAGGTAAAAAAAAAAAAAAAACAAAAAGAAAGAAAACCAAATGGCATTCAACTAGTTTCTTCTCCAGTAAAACATTCTGAAATCATAAATCACAGAGCTGCATATTTGCTTTTCCCTTGTACAGTGCTTTTCCATCAGTACAGAGATCATCCAATAACAGCATAATTTCAATTATAATTTCTGATATGCTCTACCCAAAATATCAGGAACTTTATATTATGACTGTTAGATTCAAGCATTACTATCTTTTTCCATTAGTAATTGGAAAAAGGCCAAAGCAGTAGTTTAAAGGCCAAACACTATCATTATTTTACAGGAACTACTCTTCTCTTTCCTTCTTTTAAATACAGTGTCAACTGATCAACTTCTGTTGACGGATTTCTACTGTTCCAGTTGAAGACAGTTTATTCTAGGTGAACTTCAGGTGCTGGAAGAATCCTTCCACAGATTTAAAGACTATCAAAACCATTTATGAAGGGTCTTTGTTTACAACACTATGCTTTTTTTTTTTTTTTTTTGAATAGAAACTGTAATAAGAGGAGGGTTTGCTTGTATTAGGTACGGAGAAGCAGCATGGATGATCTCAAAAAAAAGAAGCACATTTTCTAGAAGACTAATTAGAAAATCAGACTGGATCTCACAGAGCTGAATATTTCTTCAGTATGAAATAAATCTAGCAGTTTGTCCTTCTTTCCTTCTTTTTCTTCTCTTATTTTCTCAGGCAGTTAAGCACAAAATAGCCCAGGACACACTTGAATTGCCAGGGCTGTTGGCACGGACAGCTCCCCAAGTTTGCATGCACAGTTCACTTGCACGCCGGCTCTGTACACATGCTTTCCTGCCACTCTTACTTCTGTAGATAGGTAACTTGGCACACAGTTTGGGAAGCAGCCGAATGACAGCAATCATAGGTGTCAGGGATATGGGACTCAGTCCAGACCCAGCCACAGTGGACAAACATTTGAAAGAGGAAAAACCGAATAAGTAATCAAAGATCAATTTTGCTATTAGCCAACTCACCTCAATGTGGCCATTCAGAGCTGCATGGTGCAATGCCGTCCGCCCACCTCGGTCAGAGACGTTGACACTGCTCAGCATGGGAATGATGACTTCCGCGCACTTCACTGCCTTGTTTGCAGCAGCCACGTGCAACGGGGTCTGCCAGTTCTTGTCCCGAGCATTGACATCGGCTGAGTGCTTAATCAGTACTTGCACTGCTTCCTGCAATGGGAGCACTTAGGAGCTATAAACAAGCAGTTTGAATAAATACAGCGCATATATTCTTGACAGCTCAGTGATGTTATGTATGCATTTTACTTATGCATCCCAGGCATGGCCAGAAGGAGGGAAAGAGAACAACATGCACCTAAACAACCTCTCAGGTTACTGAAACGGTACCGCTCATTCAAATGCCAGACTGTGCATCACCTTTGCTGTCATGCAGAGCAGTGTGCTTGTGATCAAAATTTCCGAATTAGATTATATGACATACAAAGCTGCCTATGCAGACAACCCAACCTGTTTGGTTGATTAACCTTCAATATCTCAGCCATCCTCTGTGCTATACCTTAAGAAACGAATGGACTTATCTGAGCACCCTCTTACACATTTATTTACAAAATGAAGAACATGTAATTTTGGGTAATGAAATCACAGCAAATCGTTCTAAGTTTTATTTATAAACAGGAAAAAGGAAAAAATATATATGTCTAAAAACAAAATTTTAGCTTTGCAAAAACATGAGAATCACAGGCAAGGGTTGACACTGGTGTGCGTCCCCAGTTGCCATTAGCATTCTTTCCCTCCCCAAGGGCTGAGCACAGGCCAAAGGTCTTCACTGCAACATCCATTCTGTCAGCCTGAGACCAAACAACATCTTTTAAGGTTAATTTTGTTGGTTAAAAGTGAATATTTCCCAGTGAGAAAATGTATTCTTCTCTCTTGAGGGATTGTCTCACTTGAGAATTTACCATCAGTTCTTTTCTGCTCCCACTCATGGAACTTCCATTAAGCAAGCCAGATTTAAAAAGTCTCTCTCTCAATTACATTGCTTCTTCTCTTCTTTCCCCCCCCCCCACAAACCAACAAAATACAAAGGAACCACAGGGACACGGTAGCATTCAAGTAACCTCATCTGCTAATTACAACTCACAGCTGGGAAGTGGCAGAGCTGTAGCCCTACATACTACCTTATTCTTCTTCCATAAACTGAAAAGTTTTCTGGTAAGTCCAGCCAACATTTTATTAATAAATAACACATACATCATGTGTACATTTAAAAAGCACTTTTGCATCTAGAAAGACCCCAGAGAGAGCCTGCAGTCTGTATCAACAATACATCCCACTACTAGGAGTTCTAGTTCTTTGTTCTCAATTGTTCTCAATCAATTTCTACAACTTTGTTTTCTACAGCCACTCCACGAACTGTCATCTAACAGATTTGTTCAGTTAGTTCAGTTTGCATCTCTTCAAACACCAAGAATGATATATTGTTCATGTCACAACCGGATTTTCTTTTTTTAAACTACAGGCCCACTATTTTCAAAATCATTTAAATATAATTCACTGGGAAGCTATCCAGCTGTGACATGAAGTCATCAGGAAAAATCATGCAATTTGACTATTAATGAAGGAAGGAAAAAGTTAAGGCAGAATTTTTAAAACCAAGCAATAAGGACTGAAAAGTCAGAGCTAATAATAGTTACACTTTGATTTATTTCTTTGTGTATACATTTTTGTTTACATCTGCAGATCTGCTGCTCTATCACACTAACAAACAGACTGTTAAAATCTTTATGGGGAAATTTTAATTTTATTGGTTTTCAGAGCATAAGCTAGACCTTTTTCTTAGCATAATTTCTAGATGTGCATGCAGTCCGCAGCTATAGCGTAAGCCTCTGTTTTCAGTCTTTCCAGCCAACCCATGTTATTGGAGTGAAATCTCTTTAACTCTTTCACACCATACGCCTTTCTCCGCTGCCTCACTGGGGTACCAGAAGTGCCAGCACAAGAGAAGAGCTTCTCATCTTAAAACTGGCTGTCAGCAGCCAAAGAGTAAAAGACACAAACCCATAAGACGACATGCATTTTCAGTTAGAACTGTGATTGAAAATAAAAATCATGTACTCTGACACATCCAAAAAAGGAACCAAATACCGCAATTCCTGAATCAGAAAGAGTGTAGTTGTTTTCTAAGGTTGAAGTCTGACCTTTGTTTTCCAACATGGCTTTTTGTATTTTGTCTCATTACAGCATTCATACCCTATCAGATATTCCTTTCAGCGGGTTTTGGTGGCTGCCAGCAGCTGCGAAGCTCAGCCAGTAGCCAAACAATGCCTGAGTTCAGAAGCGAGCCCAGGATTCCTGCCTCCAGGCTTGGCAGGCACTGGGACTGTTACAGAGGTGATTCAAGTCCATCAGTCTCTGGAAAACAGCCACCCTCTGTCTCTCCTACATCCCCTCCCCTTGCTCCCAGCAGCCAAATCAGCCTGCAGTTGGGCTTTCTGTTAACAAAGTATTAGGAGGACAGAAGTATAGGAGAAGGTCCAAAATGGACAGCTAAAGTACTGGTACAGTTGAAAACGCAGTCATGCCTGAGCTGCATTCCATTTAGTTACTGTTGCTGCTTCTTGAAATAGCAATGGAGAAAGTACAACATGATGCCAGAAGATTTCTAGCTGTCAAGTAGAAAAATACGGGCATACCTCCTTTATGCATGAATCAAGTGAATGAACAGTAAAGCTAACGGATGCCTTGAAATGCAATTAACCAAAACGAACTGTGCAGTAATACATGTAGGATCACACACACACATCCACTCCCTCCTGGCACATACACAGCATGAACACATCCATATGGGTTTATTCCTCCTTATTTTACCACTTGATGATGATGACCCTGAAGACCACGGTCACTCTACTCCACTTCAGCCAGGGTCACTCACTCCAGCTGATGGTTGCTCAGGACAACTTGCTACAGTAATGCAAAGCATCCCACAGGAGGGAAAATCAAAGGCTCAAAAGCAACTATAATTAACTGGGAAAAGCTGGCCTCTGGCTGCAGTGCTAAAGGCCCTGCACACAGCAAATGTTCTCCCTGTTTGTCACTGTGCTGCCTACTGTGGCTTTCAATGATTTGCTTTTTTCCCCAGCATGGAGTTTACGTGTAAAAGCAGAGTAATCAAATCTTACTCACTTCACTCCTTGAAGCAACTGCTCGGTGGAGAGGAGTCAGCCACATGTTGTCCTTGGCATTAACACGAGCGCCTGCAAGTAAACAAGACGAGGTTACATCCATGCTTTGGGTGCGACACGAAGAGCCTTGCCCAACTGGTTTCCTAGTAACAGGAGCCCAAGCGGATTTAGTGCTCTCCTCGTGGCTCTGCCGACCCTTCTGGCACTCCGTTACCCTTAGAAATGCAGTTCCATCTCCTGGGCAGAGAGGAGCAGGCGCACAATTCAGAAAGAAGGGAACTGATGGAATCTCAATATTAGCAGGAGCAGCCTTGTTTACAGGACACAGCAGAAGCAGGATTTGTAGTAGGGGTTTATGTAAGTACGTATGTACTTGTGTGTCTATGTGTGTGTATTTATAGGATTAACAGATACGGGATGTCCGTTAAAATGCTGCTTCCCTGTTGAGCAGATCTTGATGTGACCAAGAAAACATGATGGGGAAGCGTGCCGGCTGCGGGGGAAACAGCTGCCTCCCTCCCCACCTCTGCATCTGCAGGTGCTCCTCAGCAGACACCAGAAGGGAGATGAAGGGCACTACCCATTTGCCTCATCCACAATTCAGGGCTAATGGGCACTCTGGCAAAAGACAGCTGTGCAAGAGGATGGTTTCAGGGTCACTTGCGAGAATAATGGATAAAGGAAGAATATTTAACAACTACTGCAGTGTTGGCTGACTACAGACAAAAAAGAAATGGATCCTGTACATCTCTGTAATGAGACAGATTTGTTTGAAAGAAATATTAAACTATCCATTAAAGTGATACCCCAAAACAGGACATCTAGTGGAAGGAGCTGGAGAAACTCTTGAATTTTAAAAGGGCTTAACCTGAAAACATTGTACCTCTTAGGCCTACAGCCAGCAGTGCTAGTTTGAGAAGTCTGGCACATGAAGAAAAAATTTAAAGAAGCACAAGCATTATGCACGTAGCCTGGACGTGCCTTTGAATTTTATGAACAAAGGGATTCTTAAGCTCTATTGTGCACCACAACTTAAGTGCATATAAAATTTTTTAATTAATAAATCACACTCTGGATCTGAAGCACCTTCTGAAAGCTGTTTCTCAGGAATATTAAGGTACTCGCCTCTGAATCACCGTGGTTATTGGGAATTATGCTAGATAATCAGAGAAGAAACAAGTTCTTTCAGATTACCACAAGCTGGGATATAATTTTTTGGCTCCAAGAAAAGGAAGCCACTTTCATAACAACTGCAACAATCAGAGGCAATGCCTCACCTCTGAACTCTGTACCCAGTGGCACAATCTGCCCTCTAGAGAAGCACCCCGGAGTAAAGACGGCAATAGTTTCAAAGTGTTTTCTAATGAATCTATATATAAAGCAAGGAAGTTGCTACCTTCTTTTATCTACTTGAGAAGGCCGTTGTGATTGAAATATGTTGGTACTCACTCGGAGGCTAAGCTACCTGAGAGGCCTCCAGATTTGCATAAAGCAACCACCTCCTCCATCCATGATGACTCCAAGATACCTCATGTTACACCGACGTGATCCTATAGGGGCTTTGGGGATACAAAATGCCTGGATGAATTCCTAATGATTGCCACTAAATGCCTCTTTTTTACATTCACAAATTTATTTTGCATTTGTCTTGCTTTTTTTTTTTTTAATCCTTGTTTTCTTAACTAAGTTTTCTTTTGGCTTATTTCTGGCCATTCACCAAGTCCCACAAGCAGATGGCAGGAAAGCAGAAAGCCTTATGTACAGAGTAGCAAAGTGTGACCAAAATCACGTCATTCCTCAGTATTCACCAACTCCAGGACCATCAGAGAATACAAAGATGATTAGAAAACCTAGGGAAGTGTCTCCTTCAGTAGTTATTCATGCCTTTCACTGATCCACTCACCCTTCAAGAAGCTGAAGAAGGTAGCTGCCAAGAACAGAGCTAAGGAAAATAACAAAAGCAAAACACCACCAGTATAAATAAAATAATCCACAGCATGTTATCAGCCTTTTCTTCTTCAGCAGTTTTCTGCATTCCCTTACCTCTTTGTGGTCTGGGGCTCTTTATATGACAAAGTGAAATTGCTCTTACATACCTAATTCAACACGACAGCTGAATAAATTTGTGATTTATGTTTTTAAAGAGATGCACAATTCAGCTGCTGCCTGTTACAGAAGCCACTGTTCCCTGTGTACTAAGGCACACATTTTCTGAGGAGATGCTTCAAAATATTTCCCTCTTTACTGCCGATTTGCTTCACCAACATTCAGCTTTTAGTTTTCCAGCAGCATCTTGCAGGAAACAGCTAAAGGATGATCAAAGAGCCTCACCTGCACCAAGGCACACCTCCGGGGCCAGAAAATGCCTGCCATTTTAAAGGAGAGAACAGAAGGCACCCACCAGGGAGCAATGCTCACATTTTCAAAGGCGTCCTCTGCACTTCACAAACTTGAATGCCCTGCGACACCCTGGGGGACAGCTCTTTGAAAGTCCTGAGCAACACAGAAATCCAACTCTGAAAACTCAGTGCTCAGATTGTTAACGTTCCTAAAATCACCTGTGTCCAAGAATCAAAACCTTAAATTTTCAAGTCTATCCCATAACGCTTCCTCAGCGTCACCCAGAAATTCTTTACCCTGGATCATGTACTTTAACCGTGTTTCAATGCGCTCCTACAACACCCTAAAAGGTTAGGATAATTAATACCCTTTTATATATGTGAGAGGCCTACAGGTGGTAACACTGAAACCAGTGCGTATGGTGGCCTTCACAGTACCAGTCCTCCTTGAAAAGACAAGCTCCTTTAAAGTTTTCCCTTAACACCTTCCAGGTAGCCACAGCACCCCCACAAAACCCTCACGTAAAATGTTCCCCCAGATAAGAAACCTTTCTCAGTGCCATCCCCAGACCTCTGCCCGTAGGGCCTCACACCCCTGGGCCTGACAGGAAGGCCTGGCTGCTGGATTCGTTCCGTGAAGCTCGCGTAGACGTGCTAACGCACAACGTCAGATAAAATCAACAGAGAGGAAACTTTCCGTAATCCACTCTTCTTTAATATGGCTGTGTTGTAATCTTTGAGATCTTTGACTCTCAATTTTTTTTCTGCCAAAAGAGAAAATAAATCTAAAATTGCCTCTGTTCTTTTGAGATCAGAAATAAACAACCTGATGTTGGCTTTCAGGAATAAAGTTAACAGCTCTTTAGCCTAGCTGAATTATAATTTTCCACACAGCACATTTGCCAAACCCACAGGTCTCCAATAAATCTAGATTCTGCAGTCAAATCTTTGAAATTAGGAAGGATCAACAGATGAAGGAGACTCTGTTCTCTATCCTAGTAACAACATTAATAATGTGCACCTTTCCAGCCCCTGCTATGAAACATAGCAACAGGCACATGAAGATAAAAGGAATGACCCACCACCACATGCAGAGAGATACACAATATAAACCAAAAATCAACACACACACACAAAAAAAAATATATTTAACAGAGTAGATGAAATTGGGACTTAAAACAGTAGAGCTAGATGTCAACAGATGAGCCTAAAAGCCAGGGAACACCTACATGACAGAAACAGGAGGATTGATAGGATCTCCTCAGAGCTAAGTCCAAGTCTCTTGTTGATTATGGAATTGGCCTGGAGATGCCACTGCAGTCACAGGACAGGAGGAGGAAGAAGCGAGGTAAAAGCACACGGGTACTGGGTCACTCAGGAAAGAGACAGGAGAGTCCTAGGACATCCTCCAAACTTTCACCCAGAAGAAACAGACAAGGTTTTTCTTGAACACCCCTCATTCTCCAGGGATCGGAATCCCAAAGCTATGGGAAAGGCAAGAGAATCTGCCATTCCAACTCTCTTACTCTTTAGCCTGCCATGAAAGAAAAAGCCCTGGATGTGAGTTCAAATTGGGCAGTGCCTTCCCCCTGCTGCCTATGTACCAAGGATGGCCCAGAACCTGCCACAAGTGTGACAGTCTTGCTTCCAAATCTGCATGCCAGGGCTTACCAGGAACCTTTCCAAAGCCTGCTGGGGTTTGTCCTTTTCCTCATCTAACGTGCAATTTATAAGAGATGGATGTCAACATTGCATGCACATCCCTAGTGCATAAACTTCTTGCCAAGAAGCTCAGAGCCTTCTGACATAATGAGGCATGATAACATTGCCCAGATCACAAGCTCGTGTGGGAGGGAGGGAACAAGAGGTAAGGAACTGAGCTCAAACATTATGCCCTCAGCACCAGCTCAAAGCCAAGAGGTGGAGAGGTACAGGCATGCATGATAATGGAGCTTGGATTTATCCAGACAGTTCTGACGCATCCTTGAATGTGTCATCATAAGGAACTTCATGTATGTGAGGCAGTTACCCTGGTCCTTCTCCTTCTTGACGGAAAGGAAGTGAAAGATCTCAAAGCTCCATATAGCCAGCTTTCATATAGCCTAGAAAAACAAAACTTCACAGCACATGTCTTCAGTTTGAACCACATGGTTATGGATCAGACCTTTGAGCTGATGTAAATCCACCTAGCCCTGACATTTAATGGGCTGGGATGATTTATACTAGTTGAGGGACCTGGCACTGCGTCTCCTGTATCAATTCCAAACAGATTCCATTTCAGTGGCTAGAAAGCCATTTTTGGTATGACTCCAAACACCTGGGTAGAAGCTTTATTCATTAGACACCACATTTATTTGCACTGCCACTGGTTCATGGGCCACAAATCTTAGATGTGCATGTTTAATTTAATTTCTCTCCTGAGCCCTATACAAAATGCAATGGGTTGCTAGCTCTCTCAGCTTCTACTCAGGCTGAGAATATTATTTTTTGAGCCTAACAGCGAGCATTATTGTGCTTTCTCTCTGTGAAAACACCTTCTAATTTTATGTCCAACAACGAAGCTTTTCTTCTTATGTAACTTAATTTTATGAACAGATTAATCTTTTATGAAACACTTACTATGTTTTCCAAAGAAGAGGTGAAACAAAGGGAAGATGCTGCTGTTCTCTTTGGAGCGTAGTTCACTGCCAGATTCCAGTAACAAAAAGGCGTTTATAAGAACTCACAAACCTGCTCCTCCAAACCTCACAAACCTCCAAACCTTTTCTTGGATTCAAGTACTGTTGTGTACCACGAGTAATGATAATTCAGAGATTAGACAATCAATAGGTAGAACATACAACACAAGATTTTGACTCATGCTGAGCTAGTTGGGAGTGACCCCCACACAATTCCTTCAGACTGAATTCCAGCACTGCCCCACTGATGCAAAATAAAATTATTAAAAGCCCACATTATGAGTTTTTCTCCATTCACTTAATCACAAAAAGGCAAGATATATCACCTACATTTGTGTTGTGACCAGAGAAACCCTATAGCCTGTGGATAAGGTTTTGGCAGCAAGGTGCTGGAACAAAGTGTCCAGAGGAACACGATGAAGTCCCTTTTCCTCATTAGGAACACAATGGAAAACAAGATGCAGAAGGTACCCTGCCTTCATCAGGATGTTGTAGAATGCTATTGGGATTCAGAAGAGAAATGGGCAGAACTGCTTCACTTTTCTCTTTAGGTGGCTATTATTGCCTGTGCTGCTACTTGAAAAACTTGAAAAAAAGACAGACAGCAACGGAATAACAGTATGTTACAAAAAACATACACTGCAAGAACACATACACAGATGAAGTTTATTAACTCTTATCTCCTAGTGAATAAAAGCCTGTGTGCATCGAACACATTGAAAAAACATCTAAGCACAACCCATCAGCAGAAGAATGTCCATCTAAATCATTTTGCTGCCATCGGGGTTAGAGCAGAAGGATCTGATACACGATGGATGTCAAACTAGCTATACTCATTAAACAATTAGAACACTCAAAACAGTCCAAAGAAACGTAAAGGGAAAGCACATGGGTATAGTAAACTGATTTTTTTTTTTCCTTCTGTCTTCTCCAGCTGAGGTTAGGCTGGTAATCCAGAAGAACATATTTGTACTGTCTGCATGCACCCATTAGAATATCTGTTCCTCCATCATTCACTTTTAAGCACCATCACATTTTTCAACAAGGAGACAAGAAGGTCTATACAAAAGAAAAGCAATACAGGCAGAGAGAGGAGGTGAGGTGAGCAACAGAGCTGAAGACCAGGAAGCAGCAGAGCCTGCAGATGACGTGGGACTGCAGGCACAAGGCACTGCCACATATACAGCTGCGTTGTCTATGATGTTACTGCCGAGCAGAAAAGCTTGGTCTTTTTGGTCTTAGGCCCTTGGACATACATATAGCTAGTGTTAATATACTGTATGTACCATAAGCACTTTAGAGAAAAGACTGAATCAGTACTGCAACCCATGCTAGACACCAGAGCACCTAGGAAAGTCAAAGGTTTTGAATATCTCAACCACGGGAAAAGCTTCAGTTGACATTTTTACCCTTCTGGACAACAGAAAATGTAGGGTACAAATCTGCAGAAAGCTTGTTTTCTTCAAGTTCGTGGACCACAGAACTATTTGTCCTGGGCTACAAACCTCACTTTACAAACTATATCAAGTAACCTTCAGAAATCCCTTCCAACCAGAACTACTCTCGGATTCAAGGAAATTAGGTGGTATCTAAAAATCACAGGATTGGTATTTCTTAAATAACTTTCTAAAAAGAATATGCAAGTCATTTGAAGAAGCAGTCTAATAATTTGTAAAACCACAAATTACAGCATCACACAGCAAGAATCATATAGTAAGGTTGCTTGCAAGGAGTTAGACATTTGTACCATAAGGTTATTTTCAATCCAACACTCTTAAACCAACATAAGCTTCATCCTTACAGTTCTCCAGTTTAGGAAAACATCACCTTTGAAATCTGCAAGCAAGTACAGGAGTTTACCATAAATTAAAAGTACTTCTTGAGAGAAAACGAGAGAAATCTCCTTTATACTTTGACTTTTTTTGTGTGTGTGTGCACGCACACGTGTGTTACTCAAAGTGTTTGGAAATATTTAAGATGATTTTTCACAGTGCTTCTGGAAAGGTAGGTTAGCATTACATTCCTATAACAAGCTGGGAAAAAAAATCTAGAGCAAATTAAATTAGCAGCGTCAGCATGAGATTTAAATAGCGGCGTTCTTGACTTTTAGCGCATTGTTAAGACTGTACTTCAGTCTTTATGCCACAATAAGGAAGAAAATAAGTAAGAAAGAGGTATTTTGAGCACCTATAGCCAAACGTCTATCAGACTCCATGCACAGAGATATGAATAGATTACTTTTGTTCATGATTTGTCATTCTAAAACATTAGATGACAACATACAAGATGCGTTCTTTGGCAATCCCCTAACAAGGGGATGCTGTTTAAGGGAGGACCTAATCAGTTACAGGTAATGTTTAATATACTTTGTTTTCAAGCAAAGTATCGTAAGACAATGTACAAATATAAAATATACTGTGCATATATATAGATATATACACAGATGTATACACACATACCGGTCTATCCTAAGAACATATTATTGTTTAGAGAAACTTTTTTTTTTTTTTGACAAGTTTCTCTTTTCTTCAGTGACTACACACGAAAAATTCATGCCTTTCAAAAACCTATCTGTTAGTATCAATCTGTTGGAAAAGATAACTGATGTTGATATATCCTGCTGCAGAGTTTCTATTCTCCAAATCAACTTCCTGACTTTTAGAAGCATGTTTCTAATGTAAATACCACTTACTATTTATTCAAACTCATTCATAACTTTCTACTATTATTCTATAATCATTTTTGCCTGACAAGAATTCTTGGCTTGTGCTCCAGGACTTGAGCCCGCATTTCAAACACATCCTTCAGCATGTTTCTGAATCCACAAAAATTATCAGTTTGAATGCTTTCAGAGTTTTTAAAAACTAGTTGCTTTGCTTGTTAATTTCACTTAGTCACAATACCTTTTATAGTTGTACCACCACATTTAAATACATTTTGTAAGTTTGTAAACAACTGCAACCATCTCTATGAAACTCAGCAGTATGTACTACACAAAGCTCACTCCCACATGCTTTATTGGCTATTTCTTGTCACATTAAAATTAGCTAATTTACCCAGTAATGACAGTAAGGGATGCTAACTTACCCGACAAAATGAGAAGCTCAATGATGTCTGCATCCCCAAGGAATGATGCAACATGAAGAGGAGTTCGCTTCTCAGCATCCTGCAAAACCACAGATGGTCCAGTTAGAAAACATGGCTGATAATTGCAAGCATTAGTATTAAGCATTAGTATTAATGAGTAATGCATTTTTACGCAGTGTTTTTTTGTTTGCTTGTTTTCTGGTATTTCTTTTTACCATTAGAAATATGGTCTCAACTAGCGAAAGAACAAAATTCAAGGTCTGGATAATACACTTTCTCCCAGTAATCCTCAACTTACTTATCACTGGGTTCCACCAGACCTTGCAGAGAAATCTTTACTCTGATATCCTTCCTACAGGTAGATAAAATCAAATCTAATCTAAATCAAATCTCTACCACATCACAGTGCTCCTCCTGCAAAGCCAGAACACATCTGTACCCAAGGAAAAACATAACCCTTGTGTCTCTTTTGGAAAGATTTGCCACTAAAAATTGCAGTAACATACTTCAGAAAGGTTATTGCACATCACTTAGTCTGGTTGGTTAGAACAGCCCAAAATGGACTTGTACACATAGATCAACCTTTACACACAAGTAAAGTAAAGATTAACAGCCAGGTCTGCATCTTTACACTTCTAAGAACTATACCTTATCACGCATACAGTTTCTGAAACACAGATATTTCTTATTTGATTTCTGTCATTTTCAGGCTTAGGGAATCACATTTTCAGGATGGACTTTCCTAATTTCACACGATATAAATACAGTGTTTATAAACAACAACAACAAAAAACTTTCTTTTATTGGTTTATTCAGATGACTCCAGAACATAGGGATTTTAAAAAAAAACTGCTAAACATGACAATATGGGAAACAAATCACAAGCACGGCTAATACCATGCATCACACTATAGCCATGTTTCTTAACCACCAATACATAAAGTTCTAAGAGACTCATCAATCAAACTTATTAAATTACAACCTACCATAATCCGATACTGTAAACTGGTAACAAATTCAACAACTGCGAGTGATACCAGCAGAAAAATCCTACTGGTTTTACACTTTCTCCCTGAAACATCTCTAAGCCTGTCAAGTAAAATATCACTTTTAACATGCCCAAGAGGTCATCAGCCGCAAGCTGTTTTGGACTATCTTCAAAGTGTGCTATAAATGTGAACAAATCAGTGTGGCAGAATCATTTGTCATGTGAATGCTGAAAATTGTTTTCCATCCAGTGCAAGGCACAGAGCCATTGTTGTTTATTACTATGTTTGCTTCTTGTATTTGTATGTTTGGTGTCTTCTTTTGTTTGTTTTTTTTTCTTCCAAACACACATGATGTACATAGTCCTCAAATGCTGCTGCATTCTGATCTTACATGTTAGGCATGCACCTGCCACACTGAAGACCAATTACGTGGACGTCCTGGTTGTCACAGGTCAGGGAAAAGATCTCTCTCAGAACTTCACCTCCCCATATGGCAGGTAAATTAAAACAATATGAAGCAACTTTCTCTTTTCTCTTTCACAATCAGGAGCAGTGGGTGCTCTACAGGACCAAACTCGCAAAAGAGCTCCACATCCAAGGAGTGACCTCCCAGAAACTGAAGTAACAAATAGGATTTTCTTGTATGTCCGAGTGTTGTGGTTTAACCTGGCTGGCAGCTAAACACCACACAGCCGTTCGCTCACCCTCCCCCCTCCCTCTCTGGGATAGGGGAGAGAAACGGGAAAGTGAAGCCTGTGAGTTGAGATAAAGACAGTTTATTAAGATAGGAAATAATAATGATAATAATAATAATATGTACAAACAAGTGATGCACAATGCAATTGCTCACCACCCGCTGACCGATGCCCAGCCCAACCCTGAGCAGCCGGCCCCCCCACCCCGGCTAGCCACCCCTATATATTGTTTAGCATGCCGTCAGATGGTATGGAATACCCCTTTGGCCAGTTTGGGTCAGCTGTGCTGGGTCTGTCCCCTCCCAGCTTTTGCTGCACCCCCAGCCTGCCCGCTGGCAGGACAGAGCGAGGAGCTGAAAAGTCCTTGGCATAGTGTAAGCACTGCTCTGCAGCAATTAAAACATCAGCATGTTATCAGCACTCTTCTCATCCTAATCCAAAACATAGCACCCTACCAGCTACTAGGAGGAAAAAATAACTGTCCTAACTGAAACCAGGACACCGAGTTATGACAACAAGAACCTTGCCATAACCTTAACCAATCTGTCTGTACGCTGCTTGCTCGCTGACCTCTGCTGCGCTGTAATCCACCAAGGACTAGCTCTTAGGGGCTGCGTGAGTACACACTACGACATAACTTTCCTACACACTGCTGCTTCTCACCTATCCTAAGGCTAGCCACTACACAAAACACACCAAGACTGACCGAACACTTGTACAAGTGTAGAATTGGTTTTATTTATTTTTAGCTTGTTCATTTTAATGCACAGATCTTTCTTAGTACAGTGTAGCCTTTGTAATAGCTATTGGACCTGTCAGTGATAAATTTTACAGCAGCTTCTTGCAACACAGCCAAGGTTTGCAACAGAGCTGAACGGTTTGAAGTTGAATTTTAACAATACAAGAACAACCATTTTCTATATCAGAGAAGCTAGGCTATTCAGTGCTTTATTGATAATAAGCAATATTTTGTACTAAATTGTAAATCTAACAGATATTTGATAAACCAGAGAGGAAAGGACATGAAACGGAAATGCTTTGATGTAGCAATGTAAACTTAGGGGGATACTAATGGGTCTGAAAGACCTGCAAAAAACAACAAAAGAATGAATGTTGCCACTACCAAAGTAGTATCTATCCGTAAATAATCTCAGCTTTCACTTTTTAAAATCAGTGCAAAATTATGTCAAAGAAAATGAGAATCAAGTCTTCAAAGAGAGGTTTTCATCATGCGATTGCATTTAAGCTTAATTTCTCCAAGTTTTCGGCATAAAGCTAAAATTTCTCCACTTATCAGAGCCAGGCACAAAGCAGAATTCATCCTCATGTGAACTATCAGAAAACAAAAAAAAAAAGAAAAAAATGCATGGTGTGGATAAAATGAGCAACAAACATGAAGGCCCCCCAGGCAGCATTTTCTGGACTTTGGCAGGGAGAAGTGCCAACATGACGCCTGCAGCTGAGCCTTGAGCAACTCAGCGGAGGAAAACTCTTGAGTTCCTGTTTATGATCTGCACAAGGCTGAGAGAAACACAGAGGGACCAGGGCACCTGCCTGTCCATCAAACCTCGCTCCTGGCATCCTGAGAGCTACCAACCACTTCAGCAAGATCTAAAGAGCTCACCGGCGTTGCATCTGCTCCAGGCGCTATGGGACGTCCAACTACAGCTGCCATTCTGACGTGACAGCAGTAAAAGCAGCACCAAAAGTAAGTAGCTAATACTGATGTAAAGACTGACAGAGAAGAGAATAAAAAGGAAGTTTGATGTTTCAAGGAGAGGTCTGCCAGTACCCCACAAAGCTGACAATCCATTATAAGGCAAGGAAAGAATGATAACAGGGTTACAAATAGCACTAAGACAAATAATCAGACCTGCTTCAAGTGCAGTTCTTAAGGGAACAAAAGGTCAGTAAGAGACAGTAGATAAGCTAAACAATAGCTAAAATAAATTATTCCAAGTTGAGATACATACTCTCTTCCCAAAACTGTATTATGGGCTTCACTAGTTCACAGAGAAGATGATGCTGCATGTTAACATTATTTGCACTTCTTTATTTTTTAAACTACAAATAAAGGAAATTACGAATTTAACAAATAGGCAATCAAGGACAGAAGGCCTCAACAAGTAAAACACTCAACACATGCTTCAACTGTTGAAGCAATCACAGTGACACTGATAAGGCTCAATGTTAGGCAACTCCTTAAGTGCTTTATTGGATCAGAGCCCCAGCACACATGAAGATTAGCAGAACAGTGGCTCACATGAATCATACCAGCATACACGAAACGTTTGGGCACGTTAAGAAACAGGCCAACAGTTTCTCCTCAGCACAGCCTGTATCTCAGGTAATGGATCAAAATCCAGCAGAGTCTTCTTCACAGGTCTAATGTTATTTTGTACAATACCACAAATTCTATCTATATTTTCTTAAAGAAAAGTATTTATTGTAAATAAAAATCATGCTGATTCTCTTGCATCACAAATGTCAATACAGATTCAGTATTCAATGTCCTTAAATTCCTGAAAGTTGTTCAAAATTTCCTTCTGTAGAAAACAAGAAAATTCTCCATGGTTTCCCACCGAATTTAAGAGCACACTGAACAATGCTGACAGAGGCTACATACCCACTGCAAACACAGCCCTTAGCTTGTACCGAACTGTCACACTGTGTCAACGCAGAGGCTTTCCAAAGTTCTGGAATACATTCATTGCTTCAGAAGACTTTCTAACATGGCAGAAGCACTTCTAGAAGATCATCACTTACTTCCAAAATAGCTTTATCTCCTGTGAGACTCCATAGTGCCAAAAAGAAAATCAGCATTCCTTGGACACGAGCAGCGTTGAGCATCTGGTTCCCAAGATGACTGAAATACCACATGGCTTTCTCCCTTTGTCCCAAGTCAGGCATGTCACTCCAAACCAACCGACAAGCTGTTTTTCACATCAGCTATCCGAAGCACGCAAGGCCTTTCAGGCTCAGAATCTAAAACGTGCACACTTGTACCCTCAAGCACTCGCACCATCCCAAAACTCATGCTTAGCAAAATTGCAAAAGTAGGATGAGAAAAAGAAGTGATAAACTGCAATCATCCAGACGTCTTCATAAGGGCCTCTTTCTTGCCTTCCTTATCAGAAACAAAGCTCCCTCTAAATGCCTGCCCCTGTGTGTAAGGCCCTGTAGCCTCTGCCGGTGCCCCCCTGCAGACCTGCTCTGCAGCTGGCAGCGGGCAGGCAATGCCAAGCACCTTTACACCTCCACATGGCTCCAGCCTGGCCCAGCAACAGTCACTGTAGCCCGCCTGCATCTGCTGGCTCTGCAGCTCTGACAAATGAAAACGAGCCAAATTCAGCTAATCCGTTACATCCTCCTAACCTATCTCATTTTGACCCAAGCGGGTGAGGGAGCTTTTGTCTGAGAAGCTCTTGACATGGACAAGCAGCTTCTCCAGCTGGCAGGGCACCGAGCATGGAGCAAGCCCAGGAGGCAGTATCAGCACCCATGCCCATGACCAGAAACAGAAGCAATTAAACAAAGGGAAAGTAGATGTTGCCTGCAACAGCCTCAGCGTGGGGGCAGGGAGGTATTATTTACTTTCCTAGAAATATGAATGCAACAAAAATCATTCTGGGGAAACCAAAATTGTGCATAAACTTTGGTTTTTAGGGTTTTATCCAAGAGGAAAAACAGGATTAGGTGATAAAGAGGAAAAACAGAGAGAAAGAAGTGTCTGGTTTGGCTTGCAAACATCTCATCAGATATGGGTAAAAACACAGGGAAGATTTTTTGCCTTTTTTGTTTGACTTTGTTTTTGAAGGGAAACTGATAGATTGAGATGAAAATTAATATCTTACAGAAAGGGAAAAGTTTAGTAGGAAATCAGAACTCTGCACTTAAAGGGTGCTGCACAGCTACAGGCACTATCAATCTTACCAGTGAATGCAGAATAATCCCTAGATGAACTCCAGGTTCTGCATCATTCCCTCACCCTCCTCCCACAGTGAAAAAAAGCACCCCCGAAATTCCCTCCCCACCCCCCCCTCCCCCCCCCAGCCCAATCTCCCTGATTTCTCTAAACGTCTACCTGAAACTAATCTGGCAGTTCCAGCCCAGGTCCCTTGTGCCTTGGGAAGGCAGGCTGCTGAACACTACCCATGGGCAGCCCAGGGGTTTTTCCCTGGAGCCAGTCCTCAGTGGCAGGGGGTCGCTCACCGCCAGCCAAGCGTAACGCTGCCCACACCGTCACTCTGCACAAGGAGTATTGCGTTCCCCCGGGCAGAGCTGGGAACCGGGGAGATCACAGCGACTGCTGCGGCGGTAAAATGAACTGAAACCGGCTTCTGAGCCAAACAGTTGCGACTTGCACTTTGTGGCAAAACCGAAGTCACAATTATAGCAGCATCCAGAAAGCAGCCATTTTCATAAACATATGCTTCCGGACTTGGAAAGATTTTATTTATTTGACCAGACAAAAAAAATAAAAAATAAAAATAAAAAATAAAGTAACCTTCTAAACCCCTGATTTCTAAACTCTTTCCTCTGAGGTTCATTGTTTCTTAGGACAGATGTGCTTATCTCCCCAATGTTCCACAGTTTCTCCATGGGCTTTTACTTCTGCCTGCCTGCTACCTCTCTCACGGTAGATTCCAAAATACCATCTATAAAAGTTCAAAAAACCCCAAAGCTTGCTGCAAAAAAAAAAAAAAAAAAAAGGAAGTCTGTTTTATTTCCCTCTCCTACTTGCATTTGAACTATTTCAATACCAACATGGCTAACCAAAACGATCAGCAAAGGACTAATCACTGCCAAACAGTGTCAGAGTTTCCTCTCACATGAACACCCAAGCATTAGAGAAACACTAACATGGAAGTAATTAAAAACACCCTGAAAACAGAAATGTAAGCAGGCAGTGCAAATTTCCAGCTGACAGCACAGGAGGAAGGAACAAGCTATCATTTGATCTTTCTTTAATGACAGTTTAAGCATTTAACACTTTTCTGCAATCGCTATTAAAGACCTTCAGAATTTGTGTTGCCCAGTATTTTTCTAATTACTCCAAAGAACAGTTTGCTTTCTTGCTTCTGACAAAATAGCTGTTCAGCCGAAGCATTCTTGGGTGGACTTTTATTAACTTAAACATGATTCTGAGCAAAACTGTTCAAGTTCAGTTATTTTTTCTATTCCATACTATGCTACTCAGCTATAAAATACATATTCCTCGTTTAACATTGCACCCTGACAGATGAGAGCATCTCCCTAGCAACGATCACTAGCACACTTGCAGCCAAAGGATAGAAAAACATTTAAGAAGCCTACAACAGCCTTGTACAGGAAATGGTATTTTGAAAAACTAACACAAAACACAGAGGAAAAAGTAGGACTATCATGTTCATCGAGATTTTTTTTTTATTATACTTTTATTTTATAGTATTTCTAAGACCATCAGGGAAAACAAATACAGGGGAAACTCAAGATAGGTGATGCTTTAAGCAAGCAGTTTTGAGAGGTTATTTCAAGAAAACAACCAGGCAACGAATCACAGGGAAAGAGTCAAGGTCTTCTTTCTCTGAACACATTCCCCATGAAAACCAGCAGCAAATCATTCCTTCCACTTGAGAGAGACCTGAGTGGGCTCACTTCTGTTCTCTGAACCAGATGTCTGGACCCCACTGCCTGCACAAGCTGCAGTGCGAAGGCTACACGAGGCTAAACTGCTGGAATTAGCTATGAATAAAACAACAGCTTTATGGCAGAGAAAGACTTGAAGAAAAGGAAGGTTGATTCAAAACTCCAGGAAGCACCTGGAAACCACCATTCTGGTTCTGCTTGATATTCTCACCAGTTCCAAAAGCCATAGACTGCAGTCAAGACTAACAGGGTTCATTTCCAACAGTACAGATTTAAGCTAAAATCAAAGAAAAAAAAAAAAAAAAAAAAAAAAAAAAAAAAAAAAAAAAAAAAGGAAAAAAAAAATCTGCAAAAAGACCAAGTTCAAGTGGAGAGTTTTTTCACTGTTAAAACAATTAGCTACTACATGTTTGCAGCTGCTTACCATCATTCTGTTTAGAACAAGCCAATTTGAAGAATGACAATTCCTCTGTGGGCAAATCATGGCCAAAATGCTGCTTCCTTACTCTGACTGCTGAGACCTATAGTGAAACTTTATTTCAAACACAGTCAGATGCTGAATAAAAGCTCCTGATCTGTAAAGGCTCTTCAAAAAAGGAAACTCTACAGAGAGTAAAAATATGCAGCTTTCAGCTGTTCTCATTCATTTTCTCAGTACACAGGAAAACAATGTCCCTGAGTAACCTGCACATTTGGAATAATTACCATACATTTAGAAAAATTAAAATCACCTGCTGGAGATAATTATATTTCAGACTAATAATTAGGATTACATTCAAGCCCTGAATCTCCAACTTCCAAATATTTTCTGTTCTGTTATGTGCTAATTGCTAAGGACATGATTAATAAGATCATTGCAGAAGTTTACAGGCATGGTGCTTGCATAGCCCAGGCACAAACATATGCCAAGTTACATACCAAGGCGTTGACATCCTCAGTCTTGTAGATCAACATCCGAATCTCTTCTGGATCACCACTGAAAATCGCTTGGACCAGTGGAGGCTGGTAAAACAAAGGAGAAGAAACAGTATTACAGGTTCGTTTGTCTTCTGTTTAAAAGGAGAATATATTATTTCTCCTAATACTTACTAAAGCTGCCCACAGACACCGTGAGCGTGACCCCAGTAACAAGCCAACAAGAGCATCTCATCAGGAGGAGCTATCAGCTTGCTTGAGGATAATCCGAAATCATGAGCATGTGCACACACACGCATTATATGTGCAAACAAACAGGGACCCCCATCAGAACAGCAACTTTTGTCAACAACACACAATTAGCCCAGATGTTCTCTCTGCCATGTATAGGAAAAACTAATTACATCAGATATTGCTGTGTGCTTGCTGTTGGCACAGATTAATGGTCATGCAATACACATTTAGAAACAGAACATTATCCAGATAATGAATTTCTGGGCAATTACTAAACATCTTGTGTCTTTTTACTGAATAAATAAGCAATGAGCACAGTTAATTTTAACCACCCAAGAAGTGAAATAATTATCGCATTGTTTCAAGTGTGTTATTATGCTATTATGGATCGGAATGCATAAATAAATAATCAGGTGTACAGGGGTTAGAACGTGCCACGCTCACTCCACTCCTTCAGCAGCGCCTCCATCACGGCCGTCAGAGGGAAGGAGCGCTGCGCATGCAGAGCTGCTGCGCTACACGTCCAGAGCTGGCAGCCTGTCCTTCTGCCTGGCTTTGCACTGGGCCCCCAGCAGCAAGTATCCGAGTTACTAAGCAAGCTGGCAGAACACAATCTACTCAATTTAAAACCAAACCAAACCCTGCCTCGCGGCTGAAGACTCAGAAAAAGAAAGGGACAAATTACAAAGATACTTGTCCCCTGAAGATGTTAGAAACAGGAGGTGGCTCCAGCTCCAGCTGCCCCTGCTGAAGGCAGTGTCCTACCCGGGGCAGCTGCTGCCAGCCTGGGGGCTTGCTGCCCACCTCCAGGTTGCCTCCTGCAACCAGCAAAGACGTTTGTGATGCCATGCAACCACCGGAACTTAAAATAACCCTGCAAAATGGAACCACGCGTGGCTACTTGAGCACATAAGACCACAGCATCTCTCCAGACTCCGCAAAATGTAACTATCTTGTAAACAGGTTATCTCAAAATTCAGAAACAAGCTGGAAAAGAAAAACATTATTTGCAAACTTTCCACTGCAATATTCATCACACTCAAACCTGGAAAATCTATTTCTAAGTTAATGGTGTCTATTTTAAAACATATTAATCCCTTATGTCCTTGAGAAAGATTCACATCGGAATTTTACTCTTGCCACTCCTCCAACAGAAAAAGGACTAAAGCAGCATCTTTTACCACAGCTGCCTGATGTGTTTCATCACAGTGTGGTCTTATGTACTGCGGCAGATGCTTGAAAAAGGAAAAAAAAAAAAAAAAAAAAAACGCATTTCATTTGAACCATTTGCCATGCTTCCCTCCCAGCCCATGCCAGCTCAGCCACAGAACACTTCCCACAGAGGGATGCAGAAAGCAAAGCTCCGAGTCTGATCCGCCCTCCCTCATGTGCCAAACTCAAACACGTCAGAACTTAACTAAGAGTGAGATATTGCCATTCCTGCATTTGTTTGTACCAAAAGGAATTGCTTCAAGTGATTCCTGGTCTTATGCCCCCTGGCATGCCGATGGAAATTAGTATTTCCTAGATTTACTGTAAACTTCACACTAGCTGCTAGGAAGAACCAGTGAGTAAGAACAGTCACAGCAAAACATTTCTCTTTCACGTGCATTTATTGTAATATAAATAACAAAATAATCAGGAAAGCAGAGCACTCCTCAGCTGCAAGCCAAAGGGCAGCACAGCCCAGTGGCCAAGCACCAGCCACCCCTGGCACCTTGCACCAGCCGCTGCCACCACTCGCAGGTGCAGCCCACAGCCTGGACCCAACACCAGCAGAAACATCCAGCCAACCTACGGTCTACGGGATTGTTAGAAGCAATCGAATACTGTCACAGGTATTGTTTTTCTCTCAATCAGGGAAGCTAAAATGCTGTGTACTGCTCTATTAAAAAAAAAACGGGGGGGGGGGGGGGACGAGAGAGAAGTCTAAAGCAAGGCAGTTTGGCCCATTTTTGGCCAAAAATCTGAATTAGACTCTTGGTTTTACAGGAAATGCTTGAATTAGCATCAGCGACTTGACACAGAACGCAGACTGAGCATAATGCTGCATTCTGTAGACCTGTGACACATAATAAGACCCCCCACCTAAATTTTCATCCAACATGCTGCATTTAGCTTGCTGTATCACACCCCAGTATTTAGTCTACCTCTGAAGCAGGCTCACATTGCTGATACACACAAGCTAGCTGCCATACACCCATCCACAAAGGCCTTAGTCCTTCAGCCTTTTCTCCATGAGAAGCTCTTTCTGCAAGTTACTCACGACAGAATCTATCACTGCTAATTGCAGCAGCAAGAGACGTAGCAGAGAGAGATCAGGGCCTGGGATGGGAAAGAAGAGAGAAAACCAGAAGAGGTTAATATCCATCCTGAGTCACTGCCGTGTGACTTTCTCAGATTGGCCATGTTTCCACTCCACTAGTTCGTAAGTTTGCTTCACTTTTAAAGGCACTAGTTTTGAAGCGAGAAACACTTCACTGTTCAGGAATTTTTCCTACCAATTGCATTAAGACCTGCCAGTGTGTGTGAGATGCTCAGTCACGTATAATGACCTGTTTAGGAAAAATATGTCAGAAGAAAATTGCAGCACTGTTGCTACAATTAGGGGTGAGAGCCGAGAATGGGCATCTGCTAATCAGCACAGGGGGAAAGGTGCTGTTCTGCTTAGCAGCTGCCAGCGAACAACGGAGCCTGTGCAGTTACGTGCGCGTTGGTGACGGATATCCAATGACCTGAACAGATCACTTTATTGATCTGCTATGGCAACCATGCTTATGCATCAATGACTTCAACTTTAAATAACTTTTTTTTTTTTTACTTATTTATTCCCGAAGGCAGGTGACAAAGCTTCCTAGTCATCAGAGTACGGTATATTTGTGCAAATAATAGCTAAAACCTGTGGCAGCATAATCAGTGAGCTATTTCATTAGCATAAATATCTCGCTTCAGTATCCTTCAAGTTCAGAACTTGGTAAATACTCAGGGTGAGGAGAAAACAAAAAGCAAGTGTAGCGCAGCTTACGTGTAACTATTCCGAGAAATAAAGACGGGTACGGATGTAGGAATGGCGAACAACTGTTTCATCAGCTCAGTTCTCCAGAGCATTCAAATTCTTAAAGAGAGTTTCAGCTGGGAGTCTTCACATTTTTTTCTGAAAATACACACCAGCAGCTACCAAAAAAACTTGCCACGTTACTTTTCATTATCCTCCATAGGTCCGACAGACAGCACAAAGGAAAGCAGAGGCTATCACCACGCTGCGTTCCTGGGGCTCTGAGCCCCAGATCAGAAGAAGCATTTGAGTGGACTGTCTCAGGTATCATTTTAATTACTGCCAGAAGTGGCTGCTGAAGCGCTCAGCAGAACAGTTAGCACTTGGTCAAGTAACTGTGACATATATTAAATATTTTGTCTTGATTCTAGGTGTCCCGACTCACTAACAAGGACTTCTCATTTAAGACAACCTTTCATTCTGACAGAAGCTGGCGGCAGGTAGGTGAAGGATGATCGATTTCCACACCTGTTTGATACTATTCTTTGGTCTTGTGAGTGAAAAGTGAAAATATTGATCATTTACTTGTTCCAACTGCATTACAGCAGCTTACTGGACTAAACACACGGATGTGTCCACAAAACCATTTCTCTTCAGCTGGCAAGACCACGTACCAAGTCACACAATTGTCTCAAAGCAACCGATTTTGTCAGGGTTTTGCCCAACACCTCCCTTTTTCCCCACATGTACTCCTATTACTCAAGATTACAAGGCTGTCCGCAGTGTCACATTATGCACATCTATTTCCTTCCACTGGTCGCAGTACAAAGCCCATGCCTCTTCCAAATTCACATTTAGAACTTTCCCCTGTGCCTACAACGTGGAAGTGTCCAAAATACTGCTTTAACTTGTACGTCTTACAAATGGGAAGTTGTACACCAGATTTCTCCAAATTCTTGGAGTACCTTTCCCTGTCACTTAGTATGCACACATTTTATGGAGAATCCATTCTGAATACAGGAATTACCCAACACCAGCCATTTTTCATAGACCCTGTAGCCTGTTTCACTTGCATGACTAGTCAGCCTGCTAGCACATTTGGGGGACTAATCACTAGGTAAAAACAAAGAAAAGTTTACTTTGAATTTATTATTTTAAAGACAGTATTTCTGTTACTGGAATTTCTATATGGAGTGCCTTCTGACATGAAGGAGCTGGTATTTGGAGAAGAAAGTGCTTGGATGATTGCTAAGGGGTGTTTCAGAGCAATTACAGATTTTTCCTGAGCAACTCCTAAGAAATATTTGTCCAAGCTACGGAAAGACTGGTGGAGAGGATCGAATCTGTAAATATGGTATATTGGTAATCTGAGAGCACTATGGCAAACTGGCAATATTGTTCCATGATCAAATAGACTTACCCAGGAGATTTATACTTACCAGATCAATAAATACCCTGGACAATGCAATATTTCAAATATGTCTGGAAAAAAAATCAATTAACTTTTCTGTTTTCAAGTGTATTTGTTCTGGTTTTGGAAGGCAGATTATTTGTCAATTATTTGTCAGGGTTGTGCATAATCCACTGCGGAAAGGACAAAGTATATGCATTGCTGCTTAGTTCGGTTTGCTCCTCTGTGCTCATGCACCAACAAAGTGATGTGACACAAAACAGAAGTATTCAACAAAACAAATTAACAGTCAGAAAAGTAAGAGAAACTCAAGGTAGGTGGGATGTCCAAGTTTCAAAAGGTTTTTGCATTGCTTTTAAGCTATTTTTTAAAGTATGCAAAAGAGCTGGGCTCTGGTGTTTTCCCCAGAGCAGCTGTTTGATAGCTGGCTGCCACGCTGTACCGTAAGCTGCTCAGAGAAACATGCTGACATTTATGTTTCTTTGTAAAAGTGTCAACTTTTCTCTTGATAGCTCTCCAGTAATTTCTCTCCATGGCACTATAGCAGCCTCTTTTTACTTAGCATCTCCAAAAGCTCAGACTGCGTTCACCCTTCAGACCACAGAGAGGTCTTGGATGTTGCCGGCACAGGGCACCACTGCAAACGTGCTTAGGGAGCAGTGGGGAGCCCGGCACGGTTCAATTTGCTGCAGTGCAAAGAGAGTAGGAAAAAATGTATGCATAAACCATAACTAGAGCACATTCAGCGTCAAGAGCAACTTCGTACCTAAACTTTAGAGAAGGATGAGGTGTGGGGGGAGACAACGCAGCATCTCCTCGCTATGGGCAGAGGCAGCCTCCTGTGGAGGGGAATCCAGGGAAAGCTGCTGGCGGTGGCTCTGAACCTCCCTCTCAGAAACATTTTGTCTTTGCTGATAGTAGGAAGAGACTAGCAGGACTCATCCTCCCCTTCCCCCAGGGGAGGCGGCTTTTCGGGAGACACTACGCGTCAATGGAATAATTCGGTAGCCGGGCAAGCAAAGAATGAGAAAGCAAGAAGGGTGACTGGTGCCTGAAGGTCTGTCCCTTCAATCTGTTGATGCAAATGGTGAATGGCAACTTCATCAAAACGTGAAGAAATGCTCAATGACCAAACGCTGCAATACTACAGCACGCACCTGCAGCCACCAGAGTGGTCTAAGCCAGAAGGAAGGGCACGGAGCATTAATGCTACCAGCAGAGGATGTCTGCAAAGGCACTCACTGTGTTACAAACAATGCTGGGTTTGTTTCCAGGGCCTTCTCCCCCTTCCTGATGATCAGTTAAATGCTCCGTAATGCCTAAGTGGTTCTGGATTTTAAGTAATTGTTCACAAATGTCTGAATAATTCACGTAATGCTGGCATAGTCTGTAGGCAGTTCCTACTGGGGCATGAGCTCAGCCTTTCCCATAGCAGCCTCATGAACAGAGATTTGAATATTTTCCAAAATACTTACAAATAGTTAGAATACAGTGATTTATAAATGATCACCAGGTACTGTCATTGCTGGTGGCATTTCTGAAAACAGAGTTTAATCACTGGTGTACATTTTTAGAGGGATTACAATTAACCACAAGATCTCAAACAGAAATAGAGCAGCTCCAGCTTGGCTGCTTGCACAGACCATGAAGCCACCTGTCTTCTGGGAGCACTCCCATCCCTAGGGTAGGATCTGATCAGGTTTAAAGGCTTGAAATACAGGCCTAAGAAAACACCATTATGCATCTTGAGGACGGAAAAAAAAGTCTTTAGCTTTATCCACACAAGTGTTTTTACCAAAACTACAAGTTCTCTCTCATTACAGCTACTGTGCATCATTAAGGGAAGGGGGAAAGAAAAAAGAAGGATGAAGTAGTTGCAGCAAAGATGCTTGAAATCAGACTATCAGGTGACAAGCTGAAACACACCCTCCACTAAGGCGTTTGCTTCACAGAAGGGCAACCTGAAGTGCTTGGAGCAGGGCCCCATCCTGTGCCACGTCCTGCATGGGGCCAGGATCTGGCAATGCGGCTGTGCTCCCACAGCTTTTGGAGCTCTGCCGCCGGCCAGCCAGACCCAGGCACTCTCCTGCGCACCCCCCACAAACAGCTCGGCGTCTCCAGCCAGACAGAGATGATGACAGATCCTTTTCTATAATTAAACATGACCTCAATTAATCATTTAGTAAGTGATGTGCAAACCAGAGGAAACTTCAGTTCGCTTTCCCATGAGCATGCTGCCTGTGAGGCAGTTTGAACAAAACCCTTCACAGCCCTGCTTCCTTCCAATCCCTGCACCCTTTGTTTTGGTCCCCTTTTCCTGGCCCTCTCCCCTCCTCTAAGCACCTTCTTCAAGCCATTTAAACCTTTGCCTCTCTACTTGCCCCATGTCTGTGCCCCTAGAGCAGGGGAGCTGGAGATTTTATGATGATGCACGCTTGAACACCTTTCAATGCAAACACACGCTGTCCAGAAAGCACTTCAAACAAGCAAGAAGAAAAGAAACCACAAGCAAAATGGGGAAGAACACTACCACACATTGAGACAGTTGAAACTTCAACACATTTATTTAGCCAAGCTTTCACGATGCTGAAAAAGGAAAAGAGTCAAGACTAATTCTGCATGTGTACTGCAGCATCAAGCCCAGTATTTCTGTTCACATAGTCCCCAATATGCCAGTCCGAACCGTGCAGAACAAGCCTCTCTGCAGATCTATTTCTGGCAGCTAGCTTGGCTCTAGATCTTGGCTGCCTCCCATTTTTCATTATGAAGCCTATGAGCTGCCCCCAGAATTGTTTATGTTTCCAGGTGAAACAAAGGTTACATCCTGCTGTTCCTGGAATCCTGAAATTCTTCTGCACGCAGAATATGCTGCAAGTGTCTTATGTTTTGTTAAACTTATCAGTTAAGGCACCAAAATAACTCATGGCATGTTAAATTTAGATCACTTCTAAAAAGGAAAAGAGCTAAGCCACTTTAATTCAGCTCACTTAATGGCCTTCTCATTACTGGAGATTGTCCACTGGTCTCAATTTGAATTATTTTTTTTTTAAGGGCCTGCAGATCATATCAGAAAAGTAGTTAATAAACGCTGTCTTGAAGTTACATTGATCAAGTGGAGACAAAGACTCAGCATGCTGCAGACTAGTGAAAATAAGAAAACATTTTTTAAAGGAGACGAAAATAAATATAGCAGCTTAACATTCGTTACATTCACCAGCATTCATTACCCATTTTAGCAGAGAAAAGTCTGATGCAGACAGCTTAATAAGACTCATTGGAGTATCTACAAAGATTGAGGATAATCGATCTAATGGTATACTAGATTTTTCTTGTCCTCTTGAATTTATTTCTTCAAAGCCCTGGGGATGATTCTGTCTTGATACAAATTGCCTGTTGGGTAACATCATGTCAAACATACGTGCTAATGATGACTATTCTCATTCCCCCCCCCTTTTTTCTATAATCCATTTATCGTCTAGGAAGGAGCAGGGAAGAAGCACCAATGTCCCTGAAGAAGCCGGTAACCACCTTGCTCTTGCTGCTGCTCATCTCCAGTCCCACCCAGGCCACCCACCCACATGCACGGGCAGTGGGGACCCTCACAAGACACCCTCCCAGCCGAGCTCTCGGTCGGTGCACGCCAGCTTTAGCCAGGCACGAAGCGCCGTGGCACATTACACCACCAAGCCTGCGTGCCCCACTGGGAGGCCAGCAGCTTTCAGAAGAGCCCCTGCTTTCTCCCAGCCAGAAGTGTGGCTGGGGGCAGCCTGGGAGGCGAGGTTAGGAAAGTGGAGAGAAATAAAACCACCTGCCACAGGGCTGAGCTGTGGCAACCCCGGTGACAGATCTGCTGCTTGCTGGAGACTGAAAAATGAAGCAGCGAGGGGAGAAGCTCACTTGCAAAACATCAGCCCTACTGAGAGCTTCACTTCCTGCTGCAATTCAAATATGTTTCAAGCACATCAGGATTATTTATTTATTTATTTATTTTGACCAATTGCATAGGTTCTGAATGCAAGAAGATTAAGAAAAAAAATAAAACCAATTCTGAGTGCAGGAGGAAATCCTCTGGAGAACAACCAGATTCATGCTGGCTGCAACCGCCCTCCTAAACTGATACATCTCCTCTGGAGACTGCTGACATCTTGCCTTTGCCCTACTGTATTGGTAGCAAAGGCAACCAAAAAAACAATAAAACGAGGAGAGAAACGGAAATGTTGCAAGTTTATCTCCTTTCAGCTTATTAGTTATGAAACCACGACTTACCCCTCTCCTCCCCGCTGAGGTAAGCGCAAGCAGAGGCCTCCCCACCGCAGGCCCTGCCAGCCGCACCGCCTCATGGCCTCCCGCCTCCAGGGCACCGGGGGCGGCCTGCGTGGGGTCTACAGGGAAGTGCTCCGGCACCCGTCCTGCTGTAACTAACTGCTCGGTCTGACACGCTTCAGCCCGCCCCATCATCCACTTGAATAGAAACCCTTTCATTTTTACTAAATTAATCCTGATTTAGAGCACTGGAAAGTGACATCTGAGCCTGTAAGATCTTACTCGAAAAGATTAGGACTTCCGCTGGTGAGCAGTGTCTGTTTTATATTAACGTACACACGAAGAGGACAAATATGAAACAGAGAAAGCTTTAATAAATTTGCAGGTAATTCTAAACTACAAGTGACTGCAAGTACGTTGGAGGCAGGATCAGAATTTACAACCACCTCAAGAAATGACACAAACAACCGGGCCGGAGGGAGGAGAGGATACTATTCCCTGTGGAAGAGAACACAGCCTGCCTTTTAGCAATAAATCCATGGCAGTTACACAGCAGTTTGGTGTAAGACAGAACTTGAAACTGCAGCTTGTGAACTGAATGCAAGTGAACAAGATTATGAAAGAGGAAGAGACCTTAAAATAGGGATGCGACTTGCAAAACCCCCAACAGGCCTTCTGCGCAGCTCAGTCCTGCTCTCAGGCTTCAGCTGGAGTGAGACACTTGGTTTGGGGAAACGCATTTTCAGGGAACTTCAGGACCAAAGTAGAGCTCTAAAACATGACTTACAAGGAAAATCCAAGCAAACTGGAGACATTCAGCATACACAGAACAAAATTTAAAGGGATTATGAGAACTTATTAAAAGGAATCTGAAGAAAATTTAAGGGATTATGGGATATTTTTAAAGGGATAATTTAATGCAATATGTAGACAGTTGATACTACAATAATCACCTGTTTTCCACATCCAAGTCACGCAAAGGTTTCATCCTGCTCCATTAAAGTCAATGCAAATAAGGACTTTAGTTACCAACTCAGAGTTATTGTGGGTGAACCGCAGAAGACCATTTCAAAAATAGATCTAACCCAATGGTGACTGAAAGTCAAAAGGACCCTTTTTAGGGTCCTTTTAGGGTAGGCAAGAGACTGAACATATGAAAGCAAAAGGGCCCAAACGAAGTTCACACCACACTGACATAAACACAAAGCTTAATGCAGATATGATAAGCTACAGTGGAACTGCAGTTCCAATAAAAAGCAAGGAACACACACTATTTAGCATTTCAGATGGATATTATACCATAAAAGGGACGGTTATTTAAATGGTGTGGCACATGGTGCTACAGAAATTTCTGCCAAAATCAATAAAAATACATATATCTGAAAAAGTTCAAGGGGAGGCAAGTGTCTTTGGGGAAAAGCACACAAACACGTGGCATGATTCCAGCACAACTTCAGACCCCGTTTGGTTCACATGTCAGTAGGTAATTACAGCTATTGTTTTCTTCCCATGAGTTCACACGTTGAGTTTCTGTTCAGGGCGGGTGTATTTTGCAGGCATGATCTCACATGTGCCTAAATCTCATCTTCCTCTTGGCACTGCATTGATGTGCAACACTTCCAGGGCCCCACTCCCACCAATGTCCAAGCCCAGCCCCAGACAACAGCAAATCTCTGGGGTCAGAAGGGTGACAAAGGAGGGATAAGACATTTTAGGGACTTGAGCAAAGTCCAAAACATCTGACTTGCCAGGTTTCGCCATTACATCACAGGTGGATCTTGCTCAGGTTCAAACAACTTCCTCTTGCTCTGCACATCATGCACAAACCCTCCTGCAACACAGCTCTCCCTGAGGCATCTGTGACAACCCATCTGCTCTCTTGCCCAGCACAAACGCACTCCTGAAACACCCCAAAAGTCTCTCAGCTAACTTCTGCCTATGCAGCAGGTATCAAATATACTTTAAAGAAATTAAACACGAATGCTTATGTTTCCTGATTTCTCTTGGAGGGTCAGTGCTTGTGAAGAAGACTGTAGTCAGTTGTTATCATTTTCACAAAATAATACAATCCTCTGTGGATTTTCATCTCCTGCATTTGCCTTCTGCATAGTCAGTACAAAGTTCAAATTAAAGATGTTTAAGTACTGAGGCCGATGACAGTGTTATTTCCATTAATAGCAGAGTAACTATGTGTGAACACGCAAATCAGTCCATAACAACATTTCACTTATTCTTTTGCATTAGGAGTGCTACAGTTGGCATGGAGCTCCACTCAACAACCAAAGCAGATGTTTTACCTCTATTTTGAATCTGGAACGGATTAGCTTTATTCAGCATATCCTGATAATATCCTCGTATTCGTGATCAACCAAAAGACTGAAGCTGGCAGGAAAAAGAATTACAAATAAAATCCAGCCTTGCTGATGAATGCACCCTCAAGTAGTCGTGAAATGGAAATTTTAAAAGGTTTTAAAATTGGCTCCAGTTCAGAAACCAGTTCAGGATCTGCCAAGCAGGAATCTTCTGATAGTGAGAAATCTAGCAGCTCCAAAATGACACAAATTAAACTGAAAGTTGAGCTTGAGAGCTGCACAGAGCACCTACACTCTTTCTTTCAACAAGTCACCAAATTCTGTCTCACAAGTTATGCCTTTGCCTGCATACCCTCTGGAAATGCTGCAAGATATCTGAGACTACTGCCATGCTTTAGAGAATCAATATGAACCTCCCTCCCTCCGGCACTATCCAGTGCATTAAATACCTCTCCGTATCTGAGAAAAAATACTCTTGGACAAGAAACATCAGCCAGAAGCCTAAGTGTACGCATTGTCCTCTGCTGAGGAAACAGGACACAAATTTTGCTCCTTCTTCTCAAAGGAAGCATCCAGCCACAGCCACAGCTCCTTGCTGAAACACATCAAGCAAAGGCAAGAGAGAAAGGGCACAGAGCACTTCGAATTCTCTATGAAACAAAGTGCTCAGGCGAACCAGAAAGAAGAATAAAAAGAAGAAAACAAGCAAACAAAAAACGGAAAACCACTAGTCTTTATAAAACCCTTTTCAAACCTCAAATGCAGGTGACATTTGTAATCCCAAACCCATTTTTTGTTTTGCTAGAGAGGGTGAAGCTTATTAAAGCTGGAAGAGAGTTTATTCAGACTTGTGTAACTTAACACTTCAGCCTCTCACTTCTTTTTTGTGAACCATTTCACTTCGAAAGTGCAAAACTTGCTGTTCCACCTTGTTCCATCGTGCATCTTGAGCCTGATGCCAAAGGGACTGCTTGCCGAAAGGAATCATTTAAGGTTTGGGGAAAGGGAATTGCATATTTTTTTTTAACAGTGATGTTTTGTAGAGGAAAGGGGGGGACACAAATCCATATCCTGAGTCTCAAAAGACAACAAATCTCTGTTTCTGCTCCACCTCTTCTGTCAACATTCCAGTATTAGTCTCATCAAAATTATCCAGTATGTATGGGAGTTGATGGCAAAAACTTCCAAACTACACCAAGAGACTGAGACCGGAGCTCAATGCTTTTAAAATCCTTACCCTCTGCATACAAAGTTATATGATCTTTTGGAGAGATGGGAAAGGTTTCAGGGTGGTGGGAAGGGCTGTGCCATCTTACTAACTACATTCATCTTTATTGTAAGGAATTAAAAATAAAAAATAATTTTATGAAAAAAAATTAAAAAGCAAACACAAAAAGGAAATAACCTGTTCACAGGAGTCCTCCAAACTGCTTTTGCTGAGTTTTGCACAGGGAAGTACAGGACTCTTCTGCTTGCAGCTACTTCATGTAGGCTCCAGTTTCCCTTCTCCTCTGGGGTATGACAGGTACGAAGAGAGTTCCTCTGCACTATCTGCAAAGTCTCATCAACCAACTGAAACTACACTGTAAATGGGACTTGCAAGGGGAATTCAATCCCACTGCACTCAGTTAAAATGATGGCTGGCTGAGACAGAGAGCTTTAAGCCACAGGAATATGGTGATGTTAGCAAAAGAAAGAAAAGAAAAGAAAAGAAAAAAAAGTTGTGGTATCCTTCTCCATCTCATTGCGATGGAGGAGGGCAGCGTTATATTGCCTGTACTGCTGTTTTCATGCAGCTTTAACACAGACAGAATCTCAAGGCAGTAACTACAGGGAGGGGACAGAAAAAGCAGCAAAGTGTTCCTGGTGGGGACAAGCCCCCAGCACCCTGCCCTTTGCTGATCTCCTACCTGGGACTTGCCAGCCCTGCGGCCTGCACTTCACATCCGACTGGACTGAACCCAGCACCACACTGGTCCTGCGGCTCCAGGCCTCAGCTGGAGGAGGCCAACCTGCCACATGTTCTGAGGAAGACAAGCTGGATGTTTGGCGGTCCCCTTTATGACCTAATTCAGGCCTCTAGCTCCTAAGATGGACATCCTGTAAAATGTAGGTCAAATCCATACAACTGTAAGCAGCAGAGTGAAATACAGGACAACTGCTGTCCCCTTCTGTGCCAAAGCAGCATGTAGACCATGGAGGAGAGACTGTATATTTCTGATGAATTCTAACTCAAATTCCTGTTCCCCAAAGCTGTTTGGGTCCTAGATGCATTTTAAGTATTTCTTACTTGAGTTTTATTTCTCTCTCTACAGAGAAGAAAAAAAACGGGCAAAAAAAATCCCCTCCGCATCATATCAAATATTTTAACAATTTCCACAAATCAAGAACAAGACATTCCTCATGTAGACAGTCTTATGAAGACGCTACAGTGTCACCGTGCTAAATTTCTACTCTCCCTAACAGATCTGTCACTAGCTAACTTACTGCTCTGACACAGTTTCTGAGAAAAGCCTCAGGAAATACTTCAGGCAGGTTTCTGTGAAGAAAGAAAAAAACAAATCACATTTCTAAACAGCTGCACCCAACTCTGCCAGCCCAGTCCGTTTCAGATAACAGAAGTACCACACAGCACAGCTTGCTCTGGTAGGAGGTAACAACCGATAGCGTGCCAGTCTTTTTGCAGTTTTTCACTGGAGGGCTATGTGACTCCAGCTTTCATTCAGCTTAATGTATTGAAAGAGCAAAACTTGGCCGCAACAAGCTCTGAGTTTGCCGAGCAGTGCTTGATAGAGATAAGGGGGCACTCAGTCACAGCTGGATGTCACCATCAGACTCCAGCCATGCTTGACACCGGCTGCATTTATGCAGTCATGCTCCACCCCAAGCCAGCACAGTCTCTGCTATGCAAATGCTACATTGTTCCATCCACCCGACCAGTTAAGCCCTTCTTACTGTCCAAGTTCAGCTCCTTTCCCTTTCCCACTTCCCAGCTGATGTCCAATCCATCCTTCCTACAAAGCTTCCTGAGGGTTACACCGGCAGGGGAGAGGAAGAGGCCTGGGGAGCTGTTATTTTGCAGGGAAGAATCGTGATTGCTAACAAAAAAGAAGGCAAAAATTGGGGAGCAAAGAGTTAAAAATGCCCTCCCTCATCTGCTCCAAACATGAGAGTGAAGATGAAGCCCCCAGTTACCCAAAAATACCAGCTTGCTCATCCCTCTCTGCAGCTTCCCTCCTGGCTACACTGGCGGTGACAGGCACTCACCTCTGTGTGGCAATGTCAACTGGAAAAAGATTCGTCCTTTGTATCTGACACCACGGAATCGTCACAAGAAATAAGAGACAGACTAACTGCTCGCTAAAACAAGTTAATTTTTTTAAATGACATACGAAGAATTGCATTTAAAAAAAAAAGACGAAAATAAGAAAGTGTGCTTTAAGGCTACCACTAAAAGCCAAGCCATGAAAAAGCACAGCGTAAGGGAGATTTACTGTGCATACAGTCTAAGCTCAGATCTGTCTTGCTGAGCAAACATGGCCCCGTTAATTACCAGCATTAATCTGCCCAGCAGCCCTCTTGCTGTTATCAGGAACCTCAGCTCAAGTTTTGTGCATTTACAACGAACTGTCACATACCTCAGCTTAAAAAAAGTTACTTGACAATACGCAGTTCTGAGGTGAAAGCAGTTTGCCTATCATGAGTGAAATTCACGAGCCTTGACTGGGAATTTAGAAAGAACATAATGAAATGAAGATTAAGAAGTGTGTATGTTAAAGATCACATCACTTGATAGCAAAGGCAAACTTTTACAGTTGTACAGGATGGCTTTATGAAAACTAGCAGTGGTACCAAGCACCATCACTTCAGTTCGGACCACTGTATAATGCACTAGCCAAAAACCAAACAAACACAGAATTAAAATGGCTAAGAATTCTAAAAGGGCACGAATTACATCCTGAATTACAGTCCTCAAGTAATGCCAGAGCCCCATGAAGTGGATGTCTTTGCACATCTATGCCCAAAAGTTTATTTCAGAGCCTTGAATGTGTACTACTTTTAAAAGAAGGTGATAAGAAATGTTATTTTCAGTCGGAAAACCACTTCTCACATTCATTTCTCCTTCTCATTTCTCCCAAACATTGCTGTTCCAACACTATTATACATGCAAGGTGTAATTAAGATGCTCTAGATAAACAGGCTAACAACAAGTCTGTTTGCACGATGGGAGGGGAAAAAAAAAAAAAAAGTAACTGTGTCAAAAATGACCCAAGACTGGTTTCATTCATCCAGTTCCAGAGGTAGTGGCCAGCAAGAGTGACTAGGTTTGAATACCTGCTGTATAACGAGTCCAAGGGGCTCACAGCCACCACACTTTGCACTTGGAGACAATCATCTTTTTCCACCCAGTAATCTCAAAGTACTTTCTAAGGGTGGATCCCAGCTTCCCAGGCTAAGAAATCAGCAGAGAGCAACACCGCAGGAAGTTGTTTTAGGACCAATTCTCCTTTCAAGTGTTCTCACGTTTTGCGCTTTCAACATTTGCAAAGCACTTAAAATACTTCTCGAGTGGTTCTTGTTGAGTGACAGCATTATTAAATTTCTGAGTAAACTGGCATTTATGGAAGAATTGGTGATAAGATCAGTAAACGAACTCCCAGGCATCGGAGCAAATGGAATTACAAGAAGCTAGGGAAAAAAAATGGTTTGTGCTTTCCTCTTTCCTCTCAGTTCCACCCAAAAAAGGAATTTACATAAACAGAGAACGAGGCAATCCCAAATCCGCATGGCATCACTGCGCTGGGATTAACATCTGCATAGCCACCACGGATTCCAAAAGCCGAATTTCAGAATGCTTCTAGTGCTTACTCTCTGCCATGACTGTTCATCCTCACTCCCAGCTGTTATATGAAAAATACACAGTTAGTTGTTAATTAGCCCCATGGAAAGGAACTGGGTTAGTAATTGCTCAGTTTCTAGCACGTTGCTGTCCTGTGCCACACCAAACATCCAGCCAACATCCCCAGTCTCACAGAAGGCAGAATAATTAATGCACTGCTAGGGGAAAAAATCATCTTCCCCACCTCTTCCACCCATGGGACCAATCCAGAAACCAAACCTGAGCACAGAGGCCTGCAATTCCAACACCACACACACCTCACAGGGTCTGCTGTAGTTAGAGAAGAGGAGCAGCAATTCACGCAAAGCGCAAGGCAGAAGCAAGAGAGATGCATTTATTTTCATTTCCCCAGATGTTTAATGCCCAGTTGCTTTCCGCAGGTGCACAGCGGTGTGCCAGGCGGGAGCAGCAGCAATGAAGCACCAGGTTTTGCTTAGCAGGGCCTTGACAGCCGTGCCCGGTCAGGTAGCTTCCTCGGACATGGGGATAACGTCCCTTTGCAGGAAAAGAAGGGTTAATTAACCTCTTTGAAGAACCATAATTAATGCGACACGAAAGTCGGTTCTGTAAGTAAGACCTCAAGAAATTATTGGTTCCTGTAGCTGATACATGCAGTTTGCTTTGCAGATCTAGTTGAACAAAGCATTAAAATGTAATCCTGGATGAATTTTACAATGCTTCCCCCCTCCCATCCCCTGTGTAAATTTAATTTCATTTATCAGTTCAGCCTCAAGTCAGGAGTTCAATATTTAGTTCCTATATTTAATTATATTTTCTTTTCATCTTGGCCTTTTCCAGCTAAATGTTTAATCAGGATGTTCACTGTAATATAAAAATTACTAGAGTGAAAAGAATGAGGTAATAATATTCTCACCCTTACACATAATGTTGCAAGTTGAATTCCAGAAAGTTGATTAAAGGGGCCAGTGATGCCACTGAATGAAGAAGCCACTAATCAGCCCTCAAGGAGAAAGTGAACTAAGTAGTGGTAAAAATTCACAGCCAGAATATGAAACCGTAAGGTCTTTTAGAGACTATCAGAGACCCATTCTTGTATAAGATGCAATGAAAGCAAAATATAAGTTTCTAAGTTCAATGTTTCCCGATTTCACCCACACAATACCGGTGACAAGAACCCCAGGGTGAAAAACGCAGCCCAGATTTCTCCAGCTGGCACGTGGTTAGGAAGCGAGGGCGAGCAGTCCATGTCCCTGTGGTACCAGAGCCTTCACCAGGTCCAGCCGCAGGTTAGCCACTGCAAGTCCTGCCTTGGTTGTTCCAGTAACAACCCGTGTGTGTCCTGACAAATTCCTCAGCACCCAAACTGTCCTCTTTCACAAGAGCAGGAGGAAGGGCTCATGCTCGCTTTTGACAACATCTGCAAGCTGTGCAAGGGCTAAGTGTTGATGCCACTGTCATCACTGTTATCTTTCACTTGGTCTGTGCCCACAATGAATCACTTCTTCTGTGTCTCTGCATGAGTATCCACAATAAACCTGCCATGGACAAAACACTTCAGTTACAGTTCAGTTTCCACTAGAAAACAGGCAGACTTACTCCAGAACCTGCTGCATAAAGGATTATGCATTTCCTTTCCAGAACTTCTTCCTGGCTCTGGCTCCACGTTATACACATTCTCTCGCCCAGTTGCGTATAATTTGCAGTCCCTGTTTCCCACACCTCTTTTTCTTTGCTGTAGTCTCCAGTGAGGCCGCTTTTTCCTGCAGAAATTATTCATTTTTAATGGACACCATCAGTCTTCTGTTAGTGTCCTTGCTTACTGTGAGCAGACTGAACTTCTAACTGTTCTTTTTTCTGAATCATGTAAAGACATGCTGTTCATCAAACCCTATCTACAGAGGAAGTCTCCTTCTAAACTAGGCAGGAGGTAGCTGGCTTGTTTCATAAAGCATGAATTATTGCTGTTTTTTTCAGCTTTTTTTTTTTTAATTCACTGTCAAATAATCTTTTGACATTTAAACTTGATGCAGCCACATAAATTGTCTGAAAATAGGTAACATTTACCAGATTTTTTAGACAAGCTGCCTTTTTAGGAAACCCTGCAAAGTTTTTCTCATCCATCAACATCCTCCTATCCAGGGAGTGCATTGAGCACTGTCCAAATTTGGGAGACTTCAGGTGACCGTCACACACACTACTGAGGCTGCTCTGGATGTCAATTCACCTTAACTTCCATTAATTTAAAAAAAAAAAAAAAAAAAAAAGACTAAAACCTCCAACTTAGGCACTGCCTATTCACTGCCTCTGGAGATCCACCACTGTGTATTCGTATTTTGTTTTCCAGTTCAAAAAACACACTTTGTCCTGGGGCTCTGGCAAGCCTGGGCTGGGAGTGAGCTGTGACAGCCTCTGGTGTCCCCAGGCACCTACTGTGCACCCCTCTGCTAGGAGAGGGGCCAGGACAAGGCACGTGCCACATCTGCTGTCACTGATCTTGGGACAAAACACACCAGAAAAATGTTCAGCGTGACTACAGCAGCCCTGAAAATATTCAGCAGAGAGGAAGGAATTCCTCACTCTGTAAGCGAATCTGCCAGAGCTTGTCCACCAGAGCCCTGATACATGGCAAAAAAAAATAAGTTTAGAAAATCCTCTCTTGCAAGGATTGAAGCCAGTTAAAATTAGTGTTTGAGAACAACTGGAGAGCACAGAGTGCTTGCTGAGCCCCACACTGGAGTGCTGCTCATGCTTTGAAAATCAGTACAAAGATGAAGTGATTCAACTTTGCATTCAGAGCTTAGCTTCACAAAAGTGGAAACACACTTCTGCCAGCAAACTGAAATATGTTCAAGGACTGGGGTCCAAGAGAAAGCAGATTTAAGACCTCTGCTTTCATAACAAATGCTCCTTTGATTGCTCTAAAAAATAAATAATTGCCATATATGGATGCAAACGATATACAGATTTCTTATAAAGATTTCCTCAAGTACCCCGAGGAGAGAAAGCCTGAAGGATGATTTTTAATCTAGCCCAGAGCTGTCTGCGTTTTGGGACAACATTGCTCTTCCTGTGATTATCCTATTTTGTTCAACATCAGCAACTCCCTCTGTTTTCTTAAGGGAGAACCAAAAAGGTTCAAGGGAAAAGGCTGGGGGAAGAGAGGTACAAATAAAAGAAAAAAACAAGCAGCCTGTAAGACCACATAGCAGCAGTACCTGCAAGTGACATGATGATGTGCTTCATCTCAGGAAAGTAAAGGCCCCAGGTCCACTAAACTTCAGCTTCAACAGGCTTTGCAGCTTAAGCCCAAAGGGCAAAATCCCTAGCATGTATATTGCATGGAAGGCAACGACAGGAAGAGCCAAGTCAGAGACAAACCCGAGTATCAGCTGATGTTTCCTCCTCCACGTAGACATGGATTCTAGACAAAATCAACCACCTAAAATGAATTTTCCTATTCATTTTCACAAAATAACTGGGAATGTACAAGGACACGTAACAGGACGTTCACTGAGCTTTTTCCTTCCAAAACAGCAGCTTGCATCCAGCCTGTATCAATGACAGACAAGCCTGTCACATCAGGCTTTCCCGCTGATCTGGATCAGCATCCATACCACTAAAAAGACAGTCACTTCATAGAAAATTCAGCCCAAAACAGAGCTTAATTCCCTAGAAAAGCATAATGTGGTCAATGAAAAACAGCTCAAGTGCTGTTTCTGCTTGCCTATGACTAATGCAAATCATGTCCCTTGACTAGAAGCAAGTACCTTATGTTTAGGTGATGTTATAGCCCCAGACCTGGCATGGTTCCCAAAGAATCCATCCCATTTTCAAGAAATCACAATTATGCCATGTATTAGTGCAATTCTTTTACGTGGTAAGATCATTTAATCAGATTGTTCCAATATGAAACAAGTAAGTAAGGCAGTGAGAAGAGAGTCATAGAACAAGATGATTTTTTTCTACAGAAAAGACGGTTCTTATTTACGCAGAGTAATGCTCTGCTGAACATTAAACTTTGTAAGATGCTTAAGACAATAAACCCTTATATATGTATGTACCAGCCAGCTGAGGGAGAAGGAAGATGCCATTCCACTTTTAGTTTTGCTGATGTGTCTGCCTAACAAAAACCTCCTAGTGGAGACCAGAGACCGGGTTTTCAGAGTTTCTGTGTTATCTGTGGGGTTTTGTTTTTAATTTTAGTCTATGCGGTTCACTGAACAAACTAAAATACAGCAGCACTAAATCTGGTGTAATTTGGTACAACCAGTACAACTCTGTCTATACTAGGAAGCCAAAAAAAAAAAAAAGGAACAAAATCCACGTCCCTTGGGCTGGCACTGACATGGTAACAAACACTGCCAGTATAAGCAGGATGTTATGGAAATATAATTCAGATGTTGATATGAATATGCGGATGCATGTATTGCCTGCATTTGCCCCATCCCAAAGAAATGGTCTTGGCCCAGCTGTGCTTATCTATTGGAAAAACCTTCACTTTTATCTCCCCAGGAACATAGCATTTCTCCTCAAAAACTCATGGCTTTGCAGCCCAGACCAGTGATTTACTACTGGGCTAAGAGCAACTCTCCTACTTGCCAGGTCCTCAGGTCTTTCATGTTTTATTTCGGTGCTTTCAAGGCCACAGGTGAATCCCTTGGGATTACTGAGCCTGAGAGGCTGTGCCTAGCAATGCCACTGATACTGAAGATGTGCAACAGAAAAACTACATCAATGCAGACATCTCCACATCTGTCAGACACACGCACTTTCTGAGCACCTTCCCACTACTGACAGGTGCTGGGTACGTCAGGCCGACATCCCCTTGGGTCTCATCCTGGTAACCCATGTCTGAGGGCAGCTCGGACAGCCAAAACCTCTCTCAGACTTGCCAAGGACTGCGTCAGGTACAGAAGTTTCTCTGCAAACTAGATTTGTGAATACCCACAAGCCTCCTGGTGTGAACCAGGAGCAGGCCCTGTCTCCACAGCAGGGCGACAAGAAGCACGGACTGGCAGCAATGGCCGTGAGGAGCAGCATGCGAAAGCCAGCACCAGCAGAGCCGCCTGTCTCACACCACTCACCTCGGCCAGCACAGTCCTGACCAAAGTATCACAGGACTGAAAAGAACGAGCAATCCTCAGCCATCTTGCAGACTGCTGGGAGCATGGGACAGGGTGATGCTAATTACTTGATTTCAAGAGCCATTCAGAGTAACAGACGGGAGGGAGAAGGAGAGAGAGGAAGAGTCATTAAAGCTTAATAATTATTATTTTTAAATAGAAGCATATCTCTAGGGCTGCTGGGGCACTGCTGGCCTGTGAAGCCCTGGCCCACTGACGATGCAGCAAGGGGAAACTGGCCTGCGGCCCGCACCATCGGAGACTGCCATCATCACAGAGTGCCGCTGGCACAGCTCCTGGAGCCATAGATCAAGGAGGAAAATTAACACACGTTTAATAAACACTGTAGGGTAAACATGATTTCAGATAGGCACCAGCCAGAAATACTTAGTTTTTTTCTTAAAGGCATAGTCAACATCTAGGCAACAGTATCCACATCTTAAAACAGCAAGGTCTCCCACACCTTTTTCTTATTATCTCTAAAAGAAAGATCCCAAGAGGTTGGTTTCCGCCCAGTTTCAAGCACATGATCACAATGTCTCAGATGACACAAGAATAGGTAACAGCATATTACCAAAGGCAGGGGCTATCTGTTACAACCCAACCGAAAAGAGCATCCCTTGCATCGGATAACCTTTCAGTCAAGGCACAAAGCCTAACTCAGGCAAGCATGTTTCTAAAGTCAGGACCAAAATAGAAACCTACAGAGAGTCTGGAAAACAACAGGCCTCGACTTCACAAGTCACAAGGATTAACACATCTCCAAGTTGCACTGATGAAGAACACTTTCTGTTGATTTTATATGGTTGGTGCCTACTTATTTTGGCATTGCAAAATATCTGCAAACTCTCTTGGACATTTAAAAAATAATGATGAAAATAATAAACGTAATGTGAAGGGAAAAGCATGGGGGCACACAGGGCACTTAACTCTCATGTATTCTTCAGAGAATAGGAAACAATCTCTTCCAAATATATAGCAAGAAATGCAGCATTTGAAGAAACAGCAGGGTAAACCTCAGCCTACAAGCACAACATTTCTATGCTTCATGAATCTGTTATAAGGAAAGATACTCTGGCTCTTAAACTATACCTCAAAATCATCAGCAATGTCATTGTATTTCAACACAGTCAGGATTCTTCTGCTTGTGTGGGTGTCCCTCACAGCAGACAGCAACATGAATGCCTTGATTTTGACACTTTGTCAACAGAAAATTCCTGCTGTCAATTACACTTGCTGTGACAAACAATTCTTGCTGTGCCAGCCCAAAGTTTCTCCCTAACACGTTGTTGGCAAGTTAAAAAAAATGCATCTATCAGCTCAGAACAGGGCTTCCTCCAGTGCAGTGAGAGGAATTGCAAAAGATATCTTGGAGGTTTTTGCTAGCAGGTATCACAGAAAGCAGCTGAAAACACAAGATGAATGAATACAACTGTATCAAAAAGCAGAAAGTAGCACTAAGTAAGTGACAACCCATCCACTTTGCTCCACAATCATATTTCGGGTTAGTACAAGGTCTGGCAATCTGTGCTTTGGAGGGGAGGTGCAGTGCGAGAGGCTGCCATCCAAGTAAGTCCCATTTAAAGCAAGACTAAACTCTGAAGGCAAGGAGGAAATAAATCATCTGAGTAACTGCGAGATACAGCTAAATGCCAGCACATTTCATGGGGTAAGACAGCCAAAGTATATACAAATGTAAAAGAGGATGAATCCTCCATGAGATGGAAGAACAAGAGATAAAGGAGGCTCCAGGAAATTCTGGTCTTGCTTCCAAAATGTCACACAGTCAGGTTGGGGCAAAATGGAGCCAACATTTCTTCATAGCCACGGAAGCAGGCAGTACAGCAAAGCCATGAGATAACGAAAACTCATGTCAGATAGGAATCATATAAACAGCAAAGAATCTAATTATATAGCCTGTACTGACAAAAATTGGACCTACACGACTGATTTACCTAAAGCTAGTGAGTAAGTGAATAAATGACTGAGAGGGAAAAGAAAAAAAAGAACAAGCCGTGTGTCCCCCTGCAGCAGTGGAATTAATACAGAAATACAAGAGTCCCCTGTGGGGAGTTTCCCCTCTGCACACACGTTTCCCCGTTACCTTGCAGCAGCCATGTTTCAGCACAGAGCTGGGGGACAACGCAAGAGGGCTCTGCCCCGCCTCACAGCCCAATTAACATTGGCAGTTCTGCAGACTGCAAATTCATTTCAGGTGTCGGTCCGTAAATCCACCCACCTGCTTTCCTAGAAATATCCAATAATATCCAGAGCAATAGACTGACATTTCATCATTTCCATAAACACTGTGTCAAAAAGAAAACATTTGCCTCATCAGCTTTGGCCAACCAGACATCTCACTTCTAGACCCCAAACTGAATCCAGGCTGCTACCTTTATCAGAGCAAGCAGATCTATTTTCCATATTGACAGAGACACAAAAATACGAACAGGCTTAAGGAAGAAACAACACTTATTTTGAAAAGAAATGTGACAGAAGGTCAAAGACTGATCAGATCAGTAATGGAAACCTATCAACCCATATGGCAACTCCTACACTTCTGTTATTTGGCACAGCTTATCAGCAACACGATAATGGCTTTCTGCCATTAAGCAGCATCACTGTCTTTTCATGATAGGAAAAAGCTGACATCGAGGAGATCTTGCTGGGTGGCCCATGAGCAAGACACGGCTGAGGTGAAGAGATGTCCTCTGTGAGCACCACAGATCGGCAGCCATTTTACATTCCCACCTAGAGTGCAGACCAACACTTCCCTGCCCTCAAACCTCTACTGTCACGCATACTTCACAAAACCCACATTCATTTTTTTCTTCCCACGTCTTCCTGAAAGAAGAACCTGACCCTGTATTGGTTGAGACAGGCAGTTATTATTATCTACAGGAAAAACAAAAGATACTCATCTCAGACGCAGCATAAACAACGGATGGGGAGAAGGGAAGCGGAGACCACACTGCAGCATTGCCATGCAGTAGAGCACTTCCGAACACCAAAAGTCCTGGTGTTTGCTCCCATTTTAGAGTTAGGGAAAGCAAGAGGCCAGGACAGGGCACATCACGGGGATACTGGCAGAACTAAAGGCCAAGCTCAACTTTGGGTGGACCTGCAGGCTGCAGTTTACTTCACACAACACTTCCACGGTGTGGAGATCTGCCCGTGAATGAACCAGCTTTCTTCACGTGAAAAGAGGGAAAGGAAAAATGTTTGCCATGCAGCAATTTCAGCTGCACCATGCTTGTGTGATTGCAGCCACAAGGGACAGAAAGGCACTGTGTACTTGGACATGGCCCAGCCTGGATGCAAGTTAATCGCTTCCTCCAAGAGGCCATGGAGGAGCAGGGCTGTCACAGGTGCTCACACCATACTCCCTCACGGCAGCCACTGGGACCTGTGTGAGGATAGAGGAACTTCCAATGGCAGAGAACAGCATGAGGGCCACCAGCCCAGCCACCTCCTCTGCCTGCCCTTCCCAACAGTGGGCTCCTTTCCTCAGAAAGAGAGGAGTGTATCCTGCTGGACAGCTGCAAGATAACTTCCTGATATTTTTGAGGTGATAAAAGAGGGAGGAGTTGGAAATCTGTTGTAAAACAGTCAGAAAGCACAGGGAGGAGCAACATGCTAGTGTCAGGTAAGAATTCAAGCAACAAGTCTCCAGGGGAATACGGGTTTCCAGAAGTTCAATTGCTCAGTAAACGTCAGCTGCATGAAGAAAGCATTCGAGATAAACAAAACATGCCAATGTTCACAGTCAAGTTCAGGAGTGGCTCCATCACTTCATTATGCTTGAAAACAGCAGTAGGAAAGATGCACTCATTTCTACATGTTTCATCACCACTTCTTATTCGACAGCACAGACTCCCTTTTCATAGGAATCAATTTCAAACCTGGGACAAAATTAGATGTGCTACAGCAGCAAGGATTTTCTTCCTAAGACCTAACATTACTTCCTGCCAGCACAGCTTGGCTGGCATAAAAGGAAGGATATGCTGCAATATAGTGGTATTTACTGCAGTTATCCGTTTGCCTTAAAATACTGGCGTCTTCAAAACATCTTGGGTGGAGGAGGGAGGTGACAAATCATCACATCAAGAGGGTGGTAAGGGGAGGATAGGAATTTCCATTACAAGCTACATGTTAGGTAGTTCCCCC